>NC_133654.1:163400072-163700072 GCF_009905375.1 Apium graveolens | reverse complement strand
GCCCAAGACAGAAAGAAGAAATATACAGACCTAGCCCGAAAGGACAAGGAATATGAAGTCGGGGACTTAGTACTGCTAAAGGTATCCCCTTGGAAGGGATTAATGAGATTTGGAAAGAAAGGAAAACTAAGCCCAAGATACATTGGACCTTTTGAGATATTAAGACGGATTGGAAAGTTAGCTTACGAGCTAGCCTTACCCCCTAACTTGCAACAAGTTCATAATGTGTTCCATGTGTCAATGCTAAGGAAGTATCATCGGGATGCCAGACACATAGTGGAGTACGAGCAGGTGGATATGCAACCAGATCTGACTTACGTGGATAAGCTAGTAAGGATTATAGATAAGAAGGAGCAGGTGCTTTGGAACAAAGTGATCAAGCTAGTCAGAGTGCTATGGCAGAATCATAATGTGAATGTCACGCCCCCAAATCCGGGGTCAGGGGATTTGGTCGTCACGATGAAACCTCAATCCAAAATAACATGTTAAAACAATAAATAAATGCCAGCGGAAGATATTTAATATAAATGACCCCAACTAATCCAAGATCTTTTAAGGTTACAGTTCTAGAAACAAGATATCCAAATTCCACAAATAAATTTTTCTCACTTTCTTTTAAAACTCTTTTCAACAAATCTCAACTCAAAACTAAACCCACTAGTATAACTTCGAAATGAAGTGTACTAGGCCCAAATACAATACACAATTATAATATAATATAATATAAACAACTTTACACAAAAGAACTTACACTAATTCGCAAACCCTGGACCAACCACCTTCCAAGAGCTTCTTCTTGCTTCCTCGAATTACGCGGCTAAACAGCAAGCTAATCCTCACTGGAGGTTAAATTTAAAAACAGGCAAGTATGAGCGGAAGAAATGCTCAGCAAGATAATTATAGCATATATAGGGTCTTTTGATATAAAACTGATATCTGCATTAGAGCAGAACATTTAAAGTCATAATTGCTGAATTATAAACTCTTTTTGATATTTTCAAGCGAAAGGCTTCAGCAATACTTTGAATCTTGACGAGAATAAAACTCGTAAAACAGTGTTTACGGAAATATCGTAAACCAAAATAACATGAAACAATGATTATGGATTGAATCATAAACTTTACTCAAAACTCAACTCTTAATATTAATACTTATTTTGTTGTCATATCAAATTAGATATCAATACGAACTTTGATGCTCACAACACCCATACTGAAGTCAACATCAATCATCTATACTAATACCACCTTTGATATTCAACAACAACGTAAGTATCCACAAAATCAGAAACTGAATCAAAGCCACAATTCACTTTTAATCCAAAACAGAATCAGTACTTTTAATCCAAAAAGAATCAGTTGATAAATTATTTATTCTATGAATATCAAAAATGATATGATAATTTAGATTAGGATCATTCTCCGACGGACGTACTATCACATGCTGATCAGCCCGTGTGATAGCACAAGGTCATGATTCATAGAAACGTGACCCCAAAAACACGAGTACTCAAACAAAAAGGCATAACTAGCCTGTGGCAAAATGGTGTCATAATATTCATATGGCACTTAGAAATAGCCCTCCGCTGGACCGTCCGTCCCGGTCACTTACGCAATTATAATCCAATCTTAAAACCTTTTATTGAAATGGGGTCATGATAACCGACACCCGAAATAATTTTATTCCCCCAATTCTTGGGTAGGAATATTCGCAACCAAATCACTTTTCTCAAAATCCCAAAACATTTGTAAATCCGATAATTGGATAAGTAAAATCACTTAGCTACTCTGAATATAGAATAACGGAAGAATACTTCCATAAACAGAATTATTTAATTCAGCGATATGTAAAACATTTATTGATTCTAAACTGAGAATAGGGAAAGCAATACTTGCATCAAAAGATTTAAAATAAATATCACTTGAACAATAAGTGATGATAGGGATACTTACATACTGTGATTCGAAATAAACATCACTTGAACAATAAGTGAAATCAGGGGAACTTGCCTTTGGTTTTTTAGCAGTTAGCACACTCGCAATAACGCATCAATTCTGACATTCTGTCTTAAAGTATCACCGTCTTGCTTTTCAACACCTTACTGATATGCTGCTCCTGCGATTGCTAGAAGCCAGATATCCACTTCCATTCCATCTCACTCTTTATCCAACACCTTGTCCTGATCAACTCGAATGATCCGCATCTATAATTAAAAGATACAACTTTAATTGTCTAATCGATAACCACTCGACGAACTACGCGTCAAAAGCCTATCGTCTACCCATACGATAGCCCACACACAAGGAAAACAGTCAAACACAAGACTTATGACCCACATATACACGTAATTCACATAGCACATAAGCACATAACTCATATATCACATAATTTATATCACATATGACTCAGTTCATCAAAAGGGTCGACTCGGTACGTTTAAAACTGAAATCGGGTCAAAAATATGATTTATCGATCAATAATCGACTTGGAATGATTCGTAAAACAAACGACTTTTCGAAACAAAAGGATTTGGGTCTCGAAAGTATTTTTAATGAAAGCAGAATATTTTTCTGAGTCTGTACGCGTTCGTTTCGTATTAAACAGACGAACGGTTGATTTATTATGAATTTTTGAACATTTTCGGAACAAAAACGATCTCCGAATCATTTAATAATAAAATAATAGGGTTCGAACACCCTAAAATAATTTTATAAAAATTATCGAGCTTGGAAAATAATTTAAAATAATATTTTAAAGCTCGAACTATTTTTCAGGATTTTTAAATCAATAATAAATAATTAAATCTAATTATTAAATCAATTAAAATCAATTAATAATTAATTAAGTTAATTGATCAATTAATATTAAATTAATCAATTAATTAAAATAATTAAGAACTAATTAAAATTAATTAATAAAATAAATCAGATTTATTTTTGAATTAAGAATGAATTTTGAAATTTAAAATACAGATTTTAGGAATAAAACATGAATTTTGAATAAATATTAAAAACAAAAAAAAACAGAAACAGATTTAAGTTTTTGGGGTTGGGATTTTGAAGATCAAAGGGTGGTTGTGGGGGTAAGGGACAACCGGAGTTCAGGATGAACTCGGCCAGAATCTGGGGAATGTGCCCAGAAACCGGCGAGTTTTACCCGGTTCCGGCGAACCCCAAAACCCACCAAACACACACGGTTTAGTACCGATTTTAACAGGAAATCAATCGTTATATCTCCAGAAATCCAGAAAACTGTATAACACTAACACACGATCATTAAAACACAGAAACCGATCAAAACCAACCACTTCTTCCATTAACGCCGACGAACTCCGGCCACAACTGAAATCCTCCGTTTCTGAACCAAATTCGATGATTTAAATCCCAAATTAACGTTTAAACTATCTATAATCTATTCAAGCCATCAAGGACAATCAAAAACTCAAGATTAAACTGAAAATTCGAACTAAAAAAAATCAAAAATATAAAACTCGACTGTATCATTCCCGAATTCAAACACTACAATTTTATACGTAATTCGACTAGAAATCATCATATAAAACTACTTATAACATCAAAACAATCAAACAATCATCAGAATTCAAAACCCCAATTTCGAATCATGAACCCTAAAAACGAATTCACAGAATATCCAACCTTAAATTATGATTTTTGTACCAAAAGATCGGCCTCTTCAAGGGCTTCAAATCGGTTATTCGAGCATCAAGATTGGATTAGTACAACTCTCAAAATCACTGGATTTGTGTTGAGAACAAAATTAAACCCCCACTTATGTTCATCCAACTTTTGTTTTTAATGAATTAAAAATGAAATAAAATAAACAATTTAGGCTATTTATATTTATGGAATATTGGATCGTTCTGGATCGTTTTGGATCGTTTTGGATCATTAAATTAGTTGCTTAGCCGCTAAGTAACTGCAATAACGATCCGATTCAATACCAAAATTGGATAATTATCAAAACCGAGCTTTTTATAAAACCCTATATACGAAAATAACGTAAAAAATATCCATTCTCTCGAGAATACGGGTTTTTGTCGATTACCGAAATGATTATCGTATCGAAAATATTGCGTCGGGCCGCGCACGGGTCAAACCGTAATCCGGATTGAAAAAGTCAAAACACGGAAAATGTCCGGAATTACCAGATTAGGTTAGGAAGGAGTTTTCGGAAAAGTTTCGAGTTGTAAAAACGCAAAAACGATTGAAGTCGGATGATTCCCGGCTTTATAAAATAATTTTGGTAATTATTCAGAAAATAATTAATAATTCATAAATTAATATAAAATCATCTAACAGTCCAAAAATTACCAGAAAAATATCACAATTATCTATATTTTATTCTGGACATATAATAATTCAAATACTCAAATAATATCACATATAAACACCCAAACATCAATTCCACTTATCATATAATTCACCAAAATTCACATAAAATCACATAAATAATTCCAAATAATTATAAAAATAATATCTGAAAATATGGGATATTACAATCTACCCACCTTACAAGGATTCCGTCCTCGGAATCAGCAGAAGAAAGCACTAAGGGTTTTCTAACCACTTTCCAAATCTTGTAAACGCAACTTTTCTCAAAATTTCTAATAACACTGCAATTCCTTATACCATACAGTTACCACGTGAGCTTCACTCTGCATTATTATTCCATCTACATCTTTTGACCAATTCCTCAATAGAATCACTTTTACTGATCGCGAGAAAGAAGAATAGAGAGAAAGATAGAGAGAAGAAAAGAAAGAAATATAGAGAGAGAAATAAAAGAACAGATTGACTTCGCTATATGCCACTGATATTCTAATCGCATTGCATTCCACTGTCGTCCTTGGTAATTCCATCACATCGCCTTACTTTGACTTGGCCAAGATAACTCAGCTTAACTTGATTGGCATACCTTCGAATATTTGGAATGATAAAATCATGGAATTTCAAAGAGAATAGAATTTCATATCATAACAGGATAAAATCTGAATTTGAGAAAGATATTGTTGAAATAAAAGAATAACTGAGAGATCAATATGACCAAACGAACTTGGTATTGCGTGTCCAAATTAAGACACTACTAAAGGTTGTTAACCTTCATGTATTCACAATACACACAAGTGATGGCGTCCCATCCAACTCCTATCACACAAACAGGTATACCTTGTGTCCCTTATAGTTAAGGTTGTTCATCTCAGTCAGAATAAAAGAATATCAAAGGAATTCAAGATCGAATGAATAAAACTAAAAAGATTTCAAAGCTGATATTTCTGAAGGAAATGAAATCCAGAGAAAAAAATTATGTCACCAAATGAGCAAATGGTGTCACATCATCAAGAAACCATCCACCAAATAAGAAAAGTGGAAGTTAAATTATCATAACTTGGCAGAGCTATCAAAACCTGAAAAATAGGCTTCACGACAGCCTCTGGCACATTTAAAACACAGATAGGATTGAAAATGAGTGTTAGGGAATATATCCTCAAACAATTACTTCTTTTGAGAGAGGCCAAAAGAAATTATAGAAAGAAAAGGTATTGCCAAAGTCTTAATATTTATCTTCAATTTAAACTCTCCAGTTGACTCGCCATCTGATTCTAGACGCTTCTTCATGTTCCAAAGATATCGATAATCTTCATCGTCGTCAAAACGTAGTAGTCTCGAAAGATTCCACCATAGAAGTTTGCAGCTTACCGGAGTTCCATCCAGCTCAGTGCAATCATCTCAAACGAATGCACCTATCTTAACTTACTCGTTGGTACTATATCCAATAGTCCAAAAGGAACTCGATATGAGCTCAAACGTCCTCACATAGCTATACACACTCCTACACACTCTTGTTTCTAGTTTACTATAACCTCAGCTCTGATACCAACCTGTCACGCCCCCAAATCCGGGGTCAGGGGATTTGGTCGTCACGATGAAACCTCAATCCAAAATAACATGTTAAAACAATAAATAAATGCCAGCGGAAGATATTTAATATAAATGACCCCAACTAATCCAAGATCTTTTAAGGTTACAGTTCTAGAAACAAGATATCCAAATTCCACAAATAAATTTTTCTCACTTTCTTTTAAAACTCTTTTCAACAAATCTCAACTCAAAACTAAACCCACTAGTATAACTTCGAAATGAAGTGTACTAGGCCCAAATACAATACACAATTATAATATAATATAATATAAACAACTTTACACAAAAGAACTTACACTAATTCGCAAACCCTGGACCAACCACCTTCCAAGAGCTTCTTCTTGCTTCCTCGAATTACGCGGCTAAACAGCAAGCTAATCCTCACTGGAGGTTAAATTTAAAAACAGGCAAGTATGAGCGGAAGAAATGCTCAGCAAGATAATTATAGCATATATAGGGTCTTTTGATATAAAACCGATATCTGCATTAGAGCAGAACATTTAAAGTCATAATTGCTGAATTATAAACTCTTTTTGATATTTTCAAGCGAAAGGCTTCAGCAATACTTTGAATCTTGACGAGAATAAAACTCGTAAAACAGTGTTTACGGAAATATCGTAAACCAAAATAACATGAAACAATGATTATGGATTGAATCATAAACTTTACTCAAAACTCAACTCTTAATATTAATACTTATTTTGTTGTCATATCAAATTAGATATCAATACGAACTTTGATGCTCACAACACCCATACTGAAGTCAACATCAATCATCTATACTAATACCACCTTTGATATTCAACAACAACGTAAGTATCCACAAAATCAGAAACTGAATCAAAGCCACAATTCACTTTTAATCCAAAACAGAATCAGTACTTTTAATCCAAAAAGAATCAGTTGATAAATTATTTATTCTATGAATATCAAAAATGATATGATAATTTAGATTAGGATCATTCTCCGACGGACGTACTATCACATGCTGATCAGCCCGTGTGATAGCACAAGGTCATGATTCATAGAAACGTGACCCCAAAAACACGAGTACTCAAACAAAAAGGCATAACTAGCCTGTGGCAAAATGGTGTCATAATATTCATATGGCACTTAGAAATAGCCCTCCGCTGGACCGTCCGTCCCGGTCACTTACGCAATTATAATCCAATCTTAAAACCTTTTATTGAAATGGGGTCATGATAACCGACACCCGAAATAATTTTATTCCCCCAATTCTTGGGTAGGAATATTCGCAACCAAATCACTTTTCTCAAAATCCCAAAACATTTGTAAATCCGATAATTGGATAAGTAAAATCACTTAGCTACTCTGAATATAGAATAACGAAAGAATACTTGCATAAACAGAATTATTTAATTCAGCGATATGTAAAACATTTATCGATTCTAAACTGAGAATAGGGAAAGCAATACTTGCATCAAAAGATTTAAAATAAATATCACTTGAACAATAAGTGATGATAGGGATACTTACATACTGTGATTCGAAATAAACATCACTTGAACAATAAGTGAAATCAGGGGTACTTGCCTTTGGTTTTTTAGCAGTTAGCACACTCGCAATAACGCATCAATTCTGACATTCTGTCTTAAAGTATCACCGTCTTGCTTTTCAACACCTTACTGATATGCTGCTCCTGCAATTGCTAGAAGCCAGATATCCACTTCCATTCCATCTCACTCTTTATCCAACACCTTGTCCTGATCAAGTCGAATGATCCGCATCTATAATTAAAAGATACAACTTTAATTGTCTAATCGATAACCACTCGACGAACTACGCGTCAAAAGCCTATCGTCTACCCATACGATAGCCCACACACAAGGAAAACAGTCAAACACAAGACTTATGACCCACATATACACGTAATTCACATAGCACATAAGCACATAACTCATATATCACATAATTTATATCACATATGACTCAGTTCATCAAAAGGGTCGACTCGGTACGTTTAAAACTGAAATCGGGTCAAAAATATGATTTATCGATCAATAATCGACTTGGAATGATTCGTAAAACAAACGACTTTTCGAAACAAAAGGATTTGGGTCTCGAAAGTATTTTTAATGAAAGCAGAATATTTTTCTGAGTCTGTACGCGTTCGTTTCGTATTAAACAGACGAACGGTTGATTTATTATGAATTTTTGAACATTTTCGGAACAAAAACGATCTTCGAATCATTTAATAATAAAATAATAGGGTTCGAACACCCTAAAATAATTTTATAAAAATTATCGAGCTTGGAAAATAATTTAAAATAATATTTTAAAGCTCGAACTATTTTTCAGGATTTTTAAATCAATAATAAATAATTAAATCTAATTATTAAATCAATTAAAATCAATTAATAATTAATTAAGTTAATTGATCAATTAATATTAAATTAATCAATTAATTAAAATAATTAAGAACTAATTAAAATTAATTAATAAAATAAATCAGATTTATTTTTGAATTAAGAATGAATTTTGAAATTTAAAATAAAGATTTTAGGAATAAAACATGAATTTTGAATAAATATTAAAAACAAAAAAAAAACAGAAACAAATTTAAGTTTTTGGGGTTGGGATTTTGAAGATCAAAGGGTGGTTGTGGGGGTAAGGGACAACCGGAGTTCAGGATGAACTCGGCCGGAATCTGGGGAATGTGCCCAGAAACCGGCGAGTTTTACCCGGTTCCGGCGAACCCCAAAACCCACCAAACACACACGGTTTAGTACCGATTTTAACAGGAAATCAATCGTTATATCTCCAGAAATCCAGAAAACTGTATAACACTAACACACGATCATTAAAACACAGAAACCGATCAAAACCAACCACTTCTTCCATTAACGCCGACGAACTCCGGCCACAACTGAAATCCTCCGTTTCTGAACCAAATTCGATGATTTAAATCCCAAATTAACGTTTAAACTATCTATAATCTATTCAAGGCATCAAGGACAATCAAAAACTCAAGATTAAACTGAAAATTCGAACTAAAAAAAATCAAAAATATAAAACTCGACTGTATCATTCCCGAATTCAAACACTACAATTTTATACGTAATTCGACTAGAAATCATCATATAAAACTACTTATAACATCAAAACAATCAAACAATCATCAGAATTCAAAACCCCAATTTCGAATCATGAACCCTAAAAACGAATTCACAGAATATCCAACCTTAAATTATGATTTTTGTACCAAAAGATCGGCCTCTTCAAGGGCTTCAAATCGGTTATTCGAGCATCAAGATTGGATTAGTACAACTCTCAAAATCACTGGATTTGTGTTGAGAACAAAATTAAACCCCCACTTATGTTCATCCAACTTTTGTTTTTAATGAATTAAAAATGAAATAAAATAAACAATTTAGGCTATTTATATTTATGGAATATTGGATCATTCTGGATCGTTTTGGATCGTTTTGGATCATTAAATTAGTTGCTTAGCCGCTAAGTAACTGCAATAACGATCCGATTCAATACCAAAATTGGATAATTATCAAAACCGAGCTTTTTATAAAACCCTATATACGAAAATAACGTAAAAAATATCCATTCTCTCGAGAATACGGGTTTTTGTCGATTACCGAAATGATTATCGTATCGAAAATATTGCGCCGGGCCGCGCACGGGTCAAACCGTAATCCGGATTGAAAAAGTCAAAACACGGAAAATGTCCGGAATTACCAGATTAGGTTAGGAAGGAGTTTTCGAAAAAGTTTCGGGTTGTAAAAACGCAAAAACGATTGAAGTCGGATGATTCCCGGCTTTATAAAATAATTTTGGTAATTATTCAGAAAATAATTAATAATTCATAAATTAATATAAAATCATCTAACAGTCCAAAAATTACCAGAAAAATATCACAATTATCTATATTTTATTCTGGACATATAATAATTCAAATACTCAAATAATATCACATATAAACACCCAAACATCAATTCCACTTATCATATAATTCACCAAAATTCACATAAAATCACATAAATAATTCCAAATAATTATAAAAATAATATCTGAAAATATGGGATATTACAGTGAAAGAATCAACTTGGGAACTAGAGAGCGCAATGCTAGAGAAGTACCCCCATTTATTTTCTATTTGATTCCGGGACGGAATCCTTTTAAGGAGGGGAGACTGTAATAACCCCCAAAATTTTCAACTTTTTGTAACCCTTGTGAATAGTGTTTTTGCTGAATGAGAAAACTTTTCATGCCACACTATGTAGGGGTTCTGTTATGGATATTCTGAGATTTTATTAGTACACTACATGGTATATAAGTGTATGTAAAGATCATCAGAATCCAATTCTGAACACTTTGATTTTTCCCGGAAATCCATTAGATACGGAAAGAATTGAGTATAAGGTAACAGGATAAAAAGGATTTAAATTAAAGTATTATAAAAGAGTATCATAAAAGGAATATAATATATTGAGAAAGGTTAAGGGAACCTAAGTAATAAGATCCCGGGTATGATCTCTCAAACGATAAACGAAAATGAAAGTTAAGCGAACCGTATAACAGATCAGCGGTCATTAGGCAAACAATTAGGAAGTTAATCAAAGGGATTAGAGAGGATGATGTCACCCAACCAATGAGAAGAGGACAAAGAGGGAAAGATGACATCATAGCATGACATAAGCATGACATGGGAAGGAAGGAAATGTGGTGGAATATTAACCACACAAAATCAAGGTTAAATTGGTAATTAACCAAAAACAAATCAAATATTCAACCAACCAAGCCAAACAAATCATTTCATCAAAACAAAAGAAATCTATTCTCTTCAACAAAAGCTTGCTCTCGGCTTTTTCCTTTTCAAGAAGCAAGAAATTTCAAAACTTAAGATCAAGGCTTCCTAAATTGGTAAGATAATTCCCTAATCATCCTTATGCATAGTTATGGCTATATCATGAGTTTAAGCACCCCATTCATTCTCAATCTTCTTCAATAAATCAATGAAGAAGACAATGAATAGTGATTTCAAAGTTTTTAACTTGAATTTTTCTTGTTTTCCTTTAAGATCCAAGCATCCCTAAGACTTCTCAAGGCTTCCTAAGGCTTCCTAGCTACTCCCACCACTTCAAGGAAGGTATACCATCTCCAAACCCTAGCTTTAATTTGTATATTAGGTTGATTATGGTTGTGAGGGTAAAGGGTAGCTTGAAACTTGTTTGTTTAAGAGTTTGGGTTGGAATGGTGGTGATTGATTTGTTGAAATCTTAAGATTTGGTTAAAGAATGTAGTATAGTTTAAATTCAAGTTTTAGGAGTAAGTAAATGGATTATAATTATTTAGTTTGGGGCTGTTGTAATGTATTTTGGATGGAGATTTGATTGGGTTGTGAATTGGGGTTGAATTGTGATGGTTTTGGAATGGTTTAAATTTGGGAAATCGCGTAAACATAACCGTCGTAATTTCCGATTTACTTTAGACTGCTTTTGTTCATAACATTTGGACCCGAGAACTCCCTGCTAGATTATGACCATTGCCATGTTTAGATAGTTCATGTTACGAGCTTCATTTTGATATGTAGTTCGTTTGATTCCGATATACGGTTTAGGAGAAACGACCGTTTTAAGTAACGGCGTTTCGGGAACGAAACTTTTCCCCTCGCCTTACTTTGAAACATAGGTTAAAGAACAAAAGGGTTAATTAATGTATGAAACAATTATGGTAAGAGTGCTAGGCAGTTGGTAAGACACTCGCGAAGGAATCACCTTAAAACTCGTAATGGTTAAATTATTAAAAATGGTGGAGCCGAGGGTACTCGAGTGACTTAAGAGAATCAGTGAGCGCAAAACGAGCGTTAGAGTCTAAGTTGGTTAAAGTATAGATTTACAAGTGACTTTGGTTTAATTCCAACTTACTTGTTGTTTATAGGTTACCAGACTCGTCCCGAGCCTCTTATCACCCCCAGTCGCTCAGGCAAATTTTCTACCCGTTATACTGTTGTTGTGATGTATATGTGTATATGCATGATCTTGCGATAAATGCATATTTGTTATTAGCAAGTTCTTGCGATATATTGTAGCATGTGATATGGTATATATGCATGCCTGTTTCATATTCTTGGATTATATATCTGTTGGTTAAAATGCTTACAGTTGCATAATACCTATGCTAGAGATAAGCGGTATTGAGTTTACCCTTAGTAAAGGGGATCAAAAGGTGAACATATTTCTAAACCGGGAGTCGATGTTCCCGAGTATAATATATATATTTTTATATATATATGGCTATAGTTTTCAAAACTATTAATCAAATAAGATTTATTCGATAACTTTAACTTTATTTTATTTTTGAATATTATTTCGAATATTCATCCGAGGACTTATGACTCCTTTATTTTATTATTGAATATTATTTCGAATATTCATCCGAGGACTTATGACTCCTTTATTTTATTATTGAATATTATTTCGAATATTCATCCGAGGACTTATGACTCCTTTATTTTATTATTGAATATTATTTTGAATATTCATTCGAGGGTTTATGACTCCTTTTATTTTATTAATTGAATATTATTTGAATATTCATTTGAGGATGTATGACTCCTTTATTTTATTTAATGAATATTATTTATAATATTCATTCGAGATATTATGACTCCGCTTATTATTGAAATATATTCTTTATTTTATTAAATAGTAAGGTGTCAATAATCAAACTTATTTTCGATTATTCAAATAAAGATAGTACTTTCATATAAGTATATCTTTGGTTATTTAATATCCATTTCAAGTATAAGTTTTAAAACTTCTACTTCGATTATTTTTATAAGGATTATCTTTATGAGAATATTATTTAAATAATAATATTCAGATATTTTCTAATATATCGGGACTGATTTATTTCAATAAATTAGCAGTACTCCAAACATTCTTAAAAATGTTTTCGAGTCTTCAAAATGATTTTTAAAGTTAGAGTGGACCCCAAAACTCAATTTTTTATATTTAAGATTTTCCTTTCAAAGGGGATTTAAATACTCACTCAAAACCTGGGGGATCCAGCTCTATGGTGCATTTTACATTCGCAACGTGGTTGCTGTTTTAAGAAAACAAATGAATTGATTACTTACCCAACGTTCGGGAAGTAAGCCCATCTAATTGAGTGGGCATAAGCGACAGGCCGGGGTACGGTCTATCAAAGTGTAAGTGGCTGGGTGGCAGTCCATCAACGCGTAAGAGGCCGGGTGGTGGTCCAGCACAAGGTCCTTATGTGGCCAGGGTGATGACCGGTGGGGGATTCATCCATCTACTAGTAGAAAAGGTTACTTATTGGTATCTTTGCCTAATCAGCAAGATATCGGGTTTATGCCAAAATTCTTTTCCTTTCCAAAAATTCATTGGATGTTACAAACTCTATTCGTACTTTACATAACAGAGGTTCCAGGAAATGTTTAAGAGATATATATGTGGATATATATCGGGACTAAATAAAGTATCTCGTAACTTTATTTCATTCAATAATATTTTAAAGATTGAATCTATTCAAGTCTTAACTTGTGGTCTCATCTATGGGATGACCTTTTTTTTTAAAACCTATAATACTTTGAACAGTGGTAGTTCAAGTAGCTTTATAAATGATATAAGTATAGTGAAGTATTTGGTAACTTCATCTTCCTTTAAGCTTATATCCAGTAAGTAATTATCTTACTTTTGATAAAGGTTTTCAGTAAGTTATCTATTAGATACTTGCATTATTGATTACACTATATATTATCTTGCGAGCTTTAATGCTCACTCTTGCTTTATTTCTTCATCACACAACAACAGTTAGGAAAGATGGCCAGACTCCAGCAGACCCAGCGCAAGCGCATGGGAAGCGCCCCGCGCCTTCCCGTTGAGATCATAGCTGCTATAGCTGCAAAGGTAGATCTATCTGTAGATCAGACCATCTACTTTTGAGAATCAATTATGTATAATTATAACTTGTGGCAGATAATGGCAATTAATTGTAAACTTATTAAGTAATCATTTTGGGTTGTAATAACTTTTAAATTGTGGATTCAAAGACTTGTACTTATTTCAATTTCATCTCTGAGACTATAACGGGTTGTGGTGTATGTTAGTGTGGGGTCACAACATAAGGTTATTTATTATTAATTAAGTGAAGTGATATTGTGGAAAGAAAGACCGTGATGACCCGGATCCCCGACCCCGGATCTGGGGGTGTTACAGTTCTTATAGTCAACTTGCTCAAATTTCTTTTTTTTCAGGATTGGCTTTCTGCATTCATTTACAAAATGGCCACTCAGGCCACATTTGAAACATTTGAATTTGGTTTATCCACCATGTTTCTATTTGACTTAGATGCTCCATAATTCTTTTTGAATTTGAGCTTGGAAAACCTTCTTGACAAGAAAGCTAGATGTTCATCCATATCTTCCATTTCATCTTGACTTAGATGATCTTCATGCTCAGCCACTAGCCCTTTTCCTTTTCCTTCACAAGCCCTAGAGTTTGGTGGAGATTTCACAGCTTCAACCTTCATCTCTTTCACTATTTCTTGTTCAGCCACTAAAGTTGTAGATCCTCCCTTCTTTCTTCCTTTCTCTATCTCATCATCTTTTTCCATTTCAAGCTCATAAGTTTTTAGAATGCCATACAGCCTCTCCAAATTAAATTCCTTGTAATCTTGAGAATTTCTGAGAGACACAATCATAGGATTCCACTCTTTTGGTAGAGATCTAAGGCATTTCAAGTTTGATAGACTCTTCCATGTAGTTTTAGTGCATTTAGTAGTTTTTGAAATCTACTAAAGATATCACGCAGAGATTCACTGTCTTCGCAATGAAAGTGTTGATACTGCTAAATTAGAATTTGCCTTGATCTTTAAACTCTTAGTGTGTCAAGAGCTTGCTCTGATACCAATTATTATTCCCAAACAATCTAACAAGTAGAATTACAGAGAGAGGGTTGAATGTAATTCTTGGTTTCTTTTCAATCTTTTAAGAAAACTTCTTAAAAATATAATATAACTGTGTATGAATAAGCTAAGCGCGGATTAGAAATATTCAAGTACTCAAACCACAACGTAAATAAACAAGGATGTTTAAAAACTTTCTGGTAGATTGTTGTTTCCACCAGAGATATATATAAATGTAAAAGATCTCTGTGATGCAAGAATGCACACAACTGCTTACACGTAAATTTTCAATTGAGAGAACTTGTAAATTCTTTACAGATTGCGCCTTATCTATTTCTCTGTACTTTCGATCAATATTTTTCTACTTGCTACTCTTGGTTTATATATCACCAAGTTACATGTGAAAAAGACAAACTAATAAAACAAAACTATTCAAGTCTAATCACATGCTTCTTCAATTCTCCATCCAACATCTTTATATTTCTTCAAGTTAGCATGGAAATGGAAATGCTTCTTGATCTTCATAATCCTGATTACAGGCTACCACATTCCTTTTGTGTATAATCAACCCATGTGACTGTCAAGTCACTATCAACTCCTATTTGAATTTGACATCCGTCGAGACTCTGTTGGATCATCAATTGAATCATCCGTCGAATGTGACTTGGATCATCCGTCGAAGTCTTCTGGAGAACATCTGTTGAAAGTATTCCCATAGCAGTTGACTCAATTTCACTTATGTAAAATTATAAGGCATCTAATATATACAATAAGCCAACCTATTTTACATTTCATTCTTGAAGTCAACATGACTTAGAACATCCTACAACTTCTAATTCTATAAGACATTACATTACACAGGAATGTGCTACAAAAGACTTATTTAATTATAAGCCACTCTCTCAACGGATGATGTTAGGCCCTTAACAACTGTAGAGGGGGGTGAATACGGTTAATATAATCAACTAGACAAAGCTTCAACAAAATCAAATAGTTTTTATATCTATCTTATAAAAATTTATTACACAAGTACTCTCTCGAAAGGATGAACAAAATATCCTTGAGAGCTGCTAGGTTATGCGAATGATATAGCAATGTTCGCAATACATATAGCATGAACCTAAACTATGCTTATATAGAGCACAACTTCCAATGTATAAGGAATCTTATTCTATTAACAATAAGGAAACCTATACAATTGCTTCTGAGATAAATTCATCCACCGACTTGAAATTCATGTTTCCTTTTCCTCTTCAAAGATTAACTGGTGTGACAAATACTGATTTCATCATCCGTTGACATCATCATATGTTGATACCATTATCCGTTGAATACCAACATCTGTCGATGTCATCATCATCCGTTGATGCTTGTAATCATCCATCGATGCTTATCACCATCATCCGTGGATGCTAGTAATTACCATCTGTAGATGATTCTGATAGTTTCTATTTGATATCATCAATTGCTCCTAACAATCTCCTCCTACTTGTTCATTATGAAATTATGGACAAGTTCCAATTGATGATGTCAAAACTATCTAAATTCAGGAACCAAGTATGCATTTTCAATGTTGCTTTAGTGAATTTTAGACTTTAATTCTTCATCCTGAACTGCTTCTTTAACTTGAGCAATGTCAGAGGTTAACTTCATTTCCTCAGCTCAGAATGCTTCCAGAAATCTTCCTTCTTAAACCAACTTGGATGATTTATGCTTCAATTAAATTTTCTTCCAGAGTTTGAAGATATTGATCCACTTTAGCACCAGCTTCTTTCTTCAGATTACCTTGGTCTTCATCAGCAACAGTTGTGATTTGTGAAGATTTTTGCATTTTAGTAGTCACAGTCAATTCTTCAACTCTTAACTCTTCTTAATTTCCTTCCGTTCCTCCTTATTACCTCCATCAGAATTTTCATTATTAGTACCTATCAATGTAGATGTTTGCATTTAGATTTAACAATTTTCTCCCCCTTTTTGGCATCATTACCAAGCAGTAGAGAAAGAATCAGCTCCATTGAATTCTGTACTTCAGTAAGTTGATCAGACATTTGAGCTTGATTAACTTCCAATCTATCTTGACTAGCTTCAATTGCAGTTTGTCTGGAAACTATTGGTGAAATTTGTTTCTGAATTTCCTGATGAGTAAGCAGCTTTGAAGTAATCAATGATTCTTTGATCTGATTGATTTGAGTAGTTGTTGCAACATGAGCTGTGTGTAAGGATCTGGCAACCAAAGTAGATAATTTCAGATGATTTAGCACATCAAGATTTGTAATCTTCTGTTCTGTTGTTTCCAGATGTTCAATTGCAAGTGTTCTGGAAATAAGATATGTATAATCTTTCCAATGAGCATTACAGAAATTATCAGAATAATCCTGCTTCTTCTTAGCATCTAACTCTTTCATTTTCTCTTGTCTTACATGCATTGGCATCTCTTCAGGAAAGAAAAGTTCATTCAGAAGATCTAACGTAGCATTAGATATATGAGTTCCTTTACCATCATTAGATTCCTCAATAGCAGCTGGATCTTGCACTAATTTCTGAATTTTATCTTCAGCTTCAGTATGCAAAATCGAATGAGAAATTGATCCAGTGGCTTCAGAAGCTTCAACACCTTCAGCAATTATCTCCACATCTACAAGTATTGTAGATAAATAATTGGAGCTTCAAGATTAACTTCCAGAACTTCAGTTCCTGTAACATGCTGTGGTGATTCTGAAATGGATGAATCTTTATGAATGGACTGTTGTGCTACTACATCTTCAGTAACAACAGGGATTATCTCATTTGATGGAATAAAAGAAAGAATGGGCTATTTTTCAACAAAAACAGGGATTATCTCATGTGGTGGAATAGTAGAATGTATGGACTACAAGAAAGTATCAATACTTAGACTTACATGGAGATCAATAGCCTTTGATACATCAGAGTGTTCCTAAGATACAACAGACTGCTGTTCAACATCTGTTCCTTAAGTACTCTGACCATCTGCAAATATATAACAAATTAAACTTAATCTCTCTTTTCTTTTAAAGTAGTCTCACTACTCCTCAAATTACACATCTCATGACTTTTAATAGTCAGAGCTTTCTCATAAGGATTACTAAATCCTATCTCTCATCTACCTCTCCTTTTTCCAGGAAGGATCCTGTCTCTCTTAAATTCTATTTTTCTCTCAATCTTTTCACACATCTCACAAAAAAAGGCTCAGAAAGATTATCCTACAGAAATAAGAGGTGGCTAAAGAAGGGTGATCTGTGATCATACAACTAGAGGTAGTCCTTAACTAAGGTCTAGATATAATCATATCAACATGATTTATATCATGAAAAGCATACTATAAATTATAAAAGAACTAAATCAGTATTTAAGTTAAATGCTGATAAAGTGACATCAGTATTTATACCTTGTGAACCTGAAGATGCAGATTTTGTGCGAACATTCAGCTGTGGTACTGATATAGATCTTTGAGACAGATGAACTCTGCCTTCAACATCAATAATAAGAGTCACTACAACAGGAGTAAGGCTTGTATTACAACTTTGATGTAATGGTTCTTGTGTAGCTGGAGAATTAGGGGTTGATGGATGGCTTTGACAACCAGGTTCTTGTGTACTCTTCTCCATAGTTGCAATAATACACTCCTGAGTAGATTTAACTAGAGGCTCTTGTGCTTCAACATCTGCTACAACACTTTGAGGTACAGGTTCTCGTGTGATTAAATCAGGAGACGTAGCTGTTGTACCCCTTTGAGATACAGGTTCTTGTGTGCTTGATCCAGGAAAAAGTCTTTTTCCTTGCAGCCTCCTGACACTAGCTTCTACTTTCTCATGAGAGACTTCCCTTGCTCTCTTGTGATATTTCACGATTGGAGTTTCAGACAGTTCTACAAGTGCCTCAACAGTAGACTGAATATCAGGATTTAGATTTGATACATTCTGAGTCTTCTCAGCAATTTCCTATTTAAGCTTGAGCAAGTGCTGATTATAATAAGCTTTGACCAATCTTCTTCTCTTTGGTCTGGAATTTGTATGAGAATCGACAGTTGTGTCTTTTCCAATTGATGAAACAACTAGTTTTGGATAAGAATCAAACAAAAGGTTTGAAAATCTGGAAGATATGGTAGCATTGTCCTCATTTGAATCTGTATCTAATCCAGCAAGTACAAGTTTCCTATTTACAATTTCTGAATGTTTTGAAGAATGGGGAACTTGAGATGTTTCAAATTTTGACTTAGTTACAGCAGGATTTGTAGCTTTTTATACCATGTCTTTCTGTCTTTCTACAACAAATGTCTTTTGAGAAATACTTGAGGTGGCTTCTGTTTGAGATGGGTTTAGTGTTTGAGTTGTTGTGCTGAGGTGAGCTACAGGGGGTTTCCAATGGTTATTTCCTACAGGTTAGCACTTTGACTGTTAAGCAAACCATAAGTTTCAGGTGGTCTTGCTAAGAGCAAGTTTCTTGCAACTAAAGGTAACCTCAAAGAAGCTAAATGTAACCGCTTCTCATCTTGGAAATTAAGTCAGAGAAAGACCTTTTTGTCAACTTAAACACATACACTCTTTGATTAGAGGGGATAGGGATATTGGAAAAATAAATATTGAAAATCAACTAAAAAAATCTAGCATAGTATACTATATTTCTATCAGCATTTATCCTATGTTGTGTCATAATGGGCAAGGCATCAAAATTCGAAGATTTGTTGTTGAAAGCCTTTGTGATGCAATCAAAGAAGAAATTCCATTCCATCCTAAGCCCATTTCTTTTTAACTGACCAAGATTCTTTGAATCCTTATCATGACCAATCTCAGTAAAGAATCTCCTCATCTCAGTATCTCCCACCAAAATTGAATAGGAGGTATGAGTAGGCAGTTGCAATGCATCTCGTACAGTTTGAGGAGTTACTATCCTTGTTGTATTATCAAATTCAAAAACAAGGATTGGAGATCCATTGGCTCCTCCATCGTCAAATACACCAGTTCTCCAAATAGCGAGCACCTGGTCATAAGAGATTGTGGGTGGAGCTGTGATAACAAATCCAATCTCACTGGATCTAAGAAAGTCCTGAAAAATGTGAAAATCAACTTTCACGCTGTTGTTAGACAAGATAACTGAATAGTTGTTAGTCACAAACTTGGCACCACCATAATCAAATGGTTTAGAAGCAACAGGTGAAGTCATGGTTAATTTTACAAGAAGAATTTTTGAACAGTAGTTAGGGTTTCAGAGATTACAATTTTGAAAAGGGTAAAGTAGCGGAGAGATAATAACACAGATAAGCAAAGTATCATCTAGAATCAAAAATTGATTTTATAGAATACTTTTTCTCCACTAATTTAGTCACGTTCAGTTTAATAGGACACGTGACAAGATATGATTGACTTAAAAAGTAATCATATAAACGTGTGTTATTGTATACACCGTCCCCAAGAATAAGGTTAAGCATTAAACGAACATGTTCCAAATCTTACTCAACAGTAAACACCTGTAACCATGAAAAATTTCCCATCTAAGGCGAACTTCAACCTTGTAATTACAATGCTGATTAAAACATTGTTCTCATAAAAAATGATCAATCAAGGTTTGATCATTAACAGCAGGTAATCACAATTATCAGGATATAACAACTACTGATATAAACTATTAGTCAAAATAAATCTAACTAATAAAAGAGTTTATAAAAAAATCAATAGTTTAACATGAAACTATCACATAAGATTATTTAGCACAGTTTGCAGGTTATCATGGTGTGACGGCCTCAACTCCGGAGTCAGGAGTTGACGTCACTAAATGCAACAACAGAAATATAAACAACAAGATTATTATTATTATATACTAACACGACCCCATACCAAGATCCGATCTAGGTTTAAGTATGATCCAAGCTAAAAATTACTACAAACCATTTATTCAAAAGTCCTGACATATTAACTTATTCAGCAACTCATCAGACCGCACGTGCCCTGATACTAACTACCTTCGAGGAGCTGGGTCTTAAAGGGGCTGAGACACGGTTCTGCCAGGATCTGACTCATTTTCTAGGCATTTGCGATATATATATATATATATATATATATATAACATGTTACAAGGGTGAGCATAATCGCTCAGCAGTACCAACATATGAATATAAAGATAAAAAAAAGTAATGTAAACAATTATAGGAACAGAACTATAATCAACATGAAATGCGTAATCTGTAAATCATTTCGAACAACAGTAAATAAAGAAAAGCTGAGATAACTGGATATCACTGACTAGCATGCTTTCAACAAAACAAACATAATTGTGTGTTGTGTATGTACCAGAGTCCAATTTTAGCATGTTATTCACATTTATAAATCAACTGTATCAATTCCTTATTCCCGTACGGGAATCACAAAGCCAAATCAGATATGTAACAGATATGTGAAGACAACTGATTAGGCTATCAACACCAGACGGCTCCAACTGCCATTCCATAAACCTGTTCCGGAACTCAGACACTAGCTAGGTCTCTAACCTGCTTGACTAATCAGTTATGAATTACGCATAAGCGAATTAGCCTCTTACGCCACCTTAATAGGCCTACTTTGGCCCCTATGTATCCCATATCTGATCATTTTATCCAGTTTTCAAAACATTTGTACCTATCTCATTTCAAAACCATTCATTTTAACAGCACACATAAAACTTGTTCACAAATCATTTTCATTCGAGATAGGTACCTTTCGAAGTTACTTTTCCCCAAAACAGGTTTGAAAACAATTGTTTATAACTACAGGGGATACGTAACTTAAAACGTTTCTGTTCCTTTACAAAATTAAAACAGTGTATTCATACGTACTGAACCATAAAAGAATGGTCAGGGTATTTTCCTTGCAACGCTTTCGGAAACCCTAAGTAGCTTTTACGCTCACTTCGATCCTTGCGAGACTTGAATGGTATCTACAATAACAGAATACCATAATCAGTTTTACCGACATGCTTGATATCCTCGAATCCTAATAACTTAATTTGATACCCCGACTCGTATAATAATTATACACATAATCACGTAATCCATATTCAAATAGGGGTAAAATGTTTTGTATTATATAGTACGTTTCTCGTATTTAAAAATAATTTTTAGAAAAATTTTGATAGCAACTTTTCTGTTTATAAGCTTACACGTCGATCACAATCAACATCCAAATTTCACAACAATTCCACAATTCCAAAATCATTTACATACGAAACCGGTTATACGAATTATTTTTATTTATTTATAAAAGTTAGGACACAGATATCGATCATCACGGTCCACTGTCCGCCTTTTACCACCACTCTCTCTCACACACACAGTCACTAACACACACAACACACAAATATATATATATATACATAATTATATATATAACAAGTCGAACATGAAGGAAGGGAGTCACCGTAAAAATCCGACCGGAGAACTCACCGAAAAGCGAGAAATCGAGAGAAACCGGGGAAGAACAGAGAGGGAAAAGAAATAACGAGAGAAAGGAAGAAAGAGAGATAGAGTAGAGAAAGAGATTGAGAGATTGTAGTGGAACCCGATGGGAACAAAGGAGAAACAAATCGCAGCCAACACGTGTCCTGTGAAAGGGATATGTGTTAACTTCTTATTATAAGTTGTTAACACGTGTCCCTGAATACCCGGGGACCGGATTTTTTATCCAGAATTTGAAATTAACGAACCGAGACATCCTTAAAATAAATTCAAAAAATCACGATAATAGTCTTAAAATATTTTAAATATCCCGAAGTTAATGAAAACATAAATTTTATAATTTTTAAAAAAATTGTAATGCAATTTATATCCTCTTTTACCAATCAAACGAAATATCGCGCAGGTGAAAATTAATTGAGTTTATAAACTTCATAAAATATGAGTTTCGTAAATTTTTGAAGGATCCTGGATTCTCAATTTTATAAAATCCCAAAAATAATTATTGAAATTATAAAATTATAAAATTATAAGCCAAATTTTAGAGGCCATCCAAATATTTATGAAAATAAAAATGCAATAAAATCACTTTTAAACACGAAACAAAATAATACAACTCAATATTTAGTTGCACAATTCCATCCTATATACCAATAATTCACACATAAATAATAAGAACCAACACATAGCTGTAAAAACCAATACGCATATTTTATTTAATTAATTATTCAATAATTACACTTCAAAATAATATAAAATGTACGAGTCGTTATATCCTTCCCCCTTAAAAAGATTTTATCCATAGAATCTGATTTAACTAAATAAGTGAGGATATTTATCAAGCATGTCTGACTCAAACTCCCAGGTAGACTCTTCTACTCGAGGATTTCTCCAAAGGACTTTCACTATAGGGATCGACTTATTTCTAAGGACTCGCTCTTTACGATCTAAGATTTGGATTGGCTGTTCCACATAGGACAAATCTGGTTGAAGCAAAATTGGTTCATACTCTATGACTTGATTTGAATCAGAAGTATATGGCTTCAACATGGATACGTGGAACACATTATGGATGTACTGCAACTGCGGCGACAATGCTATCTTGTAGGCAACTTTTCCTATTTTCTTCAAAACTTCAAATGGTCCTATAAACCTGGGGCTAAGCTTACCTTTCTGACCAAATCGCATTAATCCTTTCCAGGGTATTACTTTTAGCGATTCCAATGACCCTACTTCAAAGTTCATGTCTTTCCGATACAAATCTGCATTCTTTCTCTTCCTATCCTGGACTGCTTCTAACCTTTTCTGAATCAATACCACTGCATCTTTGGTCTGCTGAACCAGCTCCGGGCCTAACACTTTCTTCTGTCCTACTTTATCCCAATACAATGGTGATCTACACTTACGTATATACAAAGCTTCGTAGGGCGGCATTCCAATGCTTGCATGATAACTGTTGTTGTACGAAAACTCAATCAAAGGTAAGCGTTCGTCCCAATTTCCATTAAAATCCAAAAAACAAACTCTTAACATATCCTCTATGGTCTGGATTGTTCTTTCACTTTGACCGTCCATCTGAGGATGATAGGCGGTACTCATATTCAGCTTGGTTCCTAAACATTCTTGGAACTTAGTCCAAAACCTTGAATTGAACCTCGGGTCTCGATCTGACACAATGGACACATAAACTCCATGCTCGGTCATTATCTCATCCAAATACTACTTAACTAACTTTTCCAAAGAATACCTTTTGTTGATCGGAAGGAAAAATGCTGACTTTGTCAATCTGTCAATGATTACCCAAATAGCGTCATGATTAGCTCTCGTCTTTGGCAATCCTACCATAAAATCCATTACAATCTCTTCCCACTTCCATTGGGGAATCTGCAACATCTGGGAAATCTACGTCTGTATTATATCATATTTATAATAAATTATGTGTGTTAATGTGTCATTTATGTGGAATTAACTGTCAAACCCTAATTGCCATGTGTTATGTGCATTCCGTGTCATCCAGGATTTTTTAAGGTATTTTCCAGGTATTTTATTTTTCATTTATAGCTTTCATTTCAAACGTTTTACGACCCGAACCATGATTTTAAAGCAGGTATTTCAAATAAAATAATGGGCCTTAATTTTCATCAAACGGCTTTTACCATTGCATTATTCTGAACATCTAGGTATTTTATAAATTTTCTCGTTTTGTGAAAAATGACTTTTCCGGGCCCCATGGAGTGTTAAAAACCCCACAAAAATCATATTTTTATTTTTATAAAATTATAAGACTTTTATTTATACTATTACTTTGTATTTTTGCATTATTCACAATTTTTGGGAAATTTTGTCATATATATTGCATATATAAAATACTTGTAAATTAAATTTTAATACTCAAAAATTATAAAATTAGGGGCTTATTAATTTTAAAAAGTGTTGAATTAGGGCCTTAATTTTATTTAGGAGTATTAATTTTACTACTATGAATAGCCTAATTTTTATTTAATTAACTATAATTATTAATTAAAAATCGGAAATTAATCAAAATTCTCTGCAAACCGGGTCGGGTAGAACCAAATCGGGTCGAAGAATCAATCAAGGATTTCCAGCTGATTTCTTCATCAAATCGTGTGATTCAAGTACTGAAATTGAAGGTCTTGATCTGTTCTTTCCATTTCTAGTAGCAATTTCATATTTTGATTCGTAGTTTTTGATTTTCGATTTCTAGGATTTATACTCGAATTAGGACTTTTTTATTCTAGGGTTATTATGATGTTTTAATGATTGATATAGCTTTGTTAGATGATTTACATTCGATTCATGGTATTTAATTGAATGAACGATGTCTGGATAGTGATTCACGATTATTAGGGTTTATGTTCGATTTTCAAATCACAACTCTGTAATTTCTGTGAATATTTGGTTGTTAAGATGTTAGGGCTTCGATTGTATGTGTTC
The DNA here is from genome assembly GCF_009905375.1 of Apium graveolens. Lineage (NCBI taxonomy): Eukaryota > Viridiplantae > Streptophyta > Magnoliopsida > Apiales > Apiaceae > Apium > Apium graveolens. The sequence continues at coordinate 163,674,833 of NC_133654.1, read as the reverse complement.
TTGGCTTCAGTTTGCACTATAAAACGTTTGATTTTATGTACAATTCTGTGATTTCGTATTTTGGCCGGAGTTCATGACGATTGTGGTCGGAGATGGTGATTCTGTGATGTTTGTGGTTTGTTTTGGCCTGAATCAGACTAGGGAAGTTGTTTTGAGTTGAAACCCTATAAAAATCAGTACAAATGGTACTGATTTTGGCCTGAATCAAGGTTGCCGGAGTCCGGGGAACCCACCGGAATCTGGGAATTTTCCGGTGTGTTCATGCCGACCCAGATTGTTCTTGGCAACCCGGTTTCTGACCCAAATTCAACCCGCCTTTGATCCGTTATTGTCATAATTCATTTTCTGACAAGTGTTTCTGAATTTAATTTTTATTTTTATTTTTATTAATTATGAAAATCAGTTTTATTTATTTTACAAATTAGTTAATTAATTATTTAATTAATTACTTTATATTATAAATAATTTTGAAATATTTTCTAAAAATCAGATTTAATTATTTTATCGATTATTTATTATTTATATATTATTTATTTATTAAATATTAATTATTCAAAAATGATTAATTATTTTGATAATTAATCAAATAATTTTCAATAAATCATAATAAATTCATTTTAATTCTAAAAATTATAGAAAAATCATTTTTAATTATGATATTTTCTTAAATAATGATTTAAAAATTATTTTAGGGTTTAAAAATTAATAATAATTATTTATGTTAAATATTAAATTGAATTATCCGTATTTAATTGATATTAATTAGACCATTAGTCCGATTCGAGCGAAACGAAAGCCCTTTGACTCAGAAAAATGAATTATTTGTTTGATTATCACTCGAGTCGCGTGCCGAGACGAGTCCGAAATTTTTTTAAAAAATAGGAAACAAGTCAGATAATGATCAGTTGAGCGATCAACGAGTCGATTTTGATTTTAAAAATTATTTTTAACTATAAAAATGATTATTTTCTTATGTGCTTATGTGTATTATGTGATTAATCGAGTCTTACTTGCTAATATGTAATATACGAGTCAGTCATAAGCCCATGGGTAGACAATAGGAACGATGTGAAGTCGGTTCAAGACGTAATTGAAGTACGAAATGACTAAACCAGTCTATTTCTCTAACAGAAGCTAAGCCAGCAAGGCAGGTTGAGTCGGTGATAGATGAAGGTGACATATTTGCAGTGAGTCGCGTAGAAGGCAAGTTTTTCCCCAATTCTACTTTCTGAATAGTGATATTTCTTCAGATTCATATCACGCTTGCACTCTTTTGATTCTCTTGTTCATATTTCATTTCGATTCTTGATTTCTCCTTTTCATTTGAATTCATTATTCATATTCCTATAGATTCGAACTTGTGTCCAGTTTAGTTCGTTTGTACTCGCCAGCAATGGCCTTCTTTCTATTCTCACGGGGCTATATCTTTGGAGATATACCCAGGTTACCGTTTCACTTAAATTGCTTAAACATTGTTTATATTTTGCGGACTTGTTGAGCAATTTTTGGCTCACCCTTTTTTGTTATTATTCCCCTTATTGTTTTCAGTTAAGAAGGAATATGAAACCCATCAGGACTCAAGTGGTAAAGAAGCGGGTCAAGCTTCGGGATCCTCTCATACCCAAGGTGTTGATCCCAATCCAGGAAGAAAGCTTTGAGTTGCCCGAATAGGTGGAGTGTAGATAGTTAGTGTGTGTGTTTAAATAAAAGATGAATTTAGTTTAGAACTGGATAGACAATGATTTGTAATAAAGAGAGTTTATATGATTTTGAATTTGGTTTGTAATAAAGTAGTTAGTGGTTCTTGTTTTCATACTTCAACCTAAAAAGATCCTGGTTAGTGTTAAAGGGGTTTAGATTTATTTATTTATTTTTAGTTAATCATATTGTACAGGTTTGGTGATTAGCTAGTAACCCCCAGGCTTATACCCCGGGTCTGGAGGGCGTTACAGGTTTGGCATCAGAGCTATAGGTTTGGTTCCTAAAATAAAGAACATTAGGGTTAAGATAAGATAGGAAGATCACATAGGATAGGAATAGTTATATAGGAAGAATAGTGTTAGGACTTATATATGATTAGGATAGGAAGGTATTAGTTCTAGGAATGATTTAGTGACCTTTCTTCTTTCTTTGGTATAATATCAGATGGCATCGTCAGGTTATTCGGCTTCTTCTGAGAGGACAGTCACCGGGCCAATCGCACTAGTTGTGCCACCAGTATCTGAGTTCATGTTTCCTCCTCTTCCACCTCCACCACCATTGCCACAGGAGCCAGTACCTCTAGTACAGGGGAGAGTCCATGACCCTATAGAGATGTTTGACCCATTGGAGTTCTTTGAGCCGATGATTCCACTTCTGGTAGAGCATCAGTTTATACTGGGGATTGAGCCGGAGCTTCCACCACCACCAGTGTTGCCTCCTATACCAGTACATGCCCCAGAGCCAGACATATTTCAGATGATCCCAGTTGAGGGGATGGGCGAGCATGATGTGGATTTACAGTTGGGGTTACCATAGCAGGGTGCAGGGATTCCGAGGGTTCCGTCACAGGAGTCAGTGGGTCAGGTTGCACATCCACATATGGTACCATACCATGAGTACAAGGTTATGAGAGATGATGTGGAGTATTGGAGAGCTCAGTGCAGGGAGATTATGCATTTATTTGATCAGAGAGACTGAGGACCGTTAGCCGCCTTACAGCCAGATTACATGATAAGGCAGAGATTACAGTCTGTTTTGATGAGTGCTACATGGGAGCTGGATGATATGACCCATGAGGGACCGCCTTCTTTTGCAGAGTTTTACAGGATATTCTGTTTGGCGCAGACTTTGGTTCAGATACTTAGGGATGAGCTGAGGCGTATTCCACCGGGTATTTGAGATATTGACTTCAGAGGACAGATGTATATCGATGCAGCCTAGTATGACATAGTGAGTAGTATGTATGTGTGTAGTAGTAGCTTGACTTGTAGTAGCAGTTTGACTGGTAGTAGTTAGTTTGACTTGTAGCCGCAGTGATGACCAGCATAGCGAGACGTTTTGTACCAAGCACTTACACCTGAGGCTGGTGTCATATATATAAAATGAACTTTTTCAAATTTCAGCCTTTACAGTTGTACAACATTTACCTTTACTTTATTGTTTTACAGCTTTTCGTACTTTAAATTCTGTCGAAAAAAAAGAGAAAAAAGAACAAACATTTCATTTAACTATTTACATTTACTGTTTTTATATTAAGCAAACTGTTTTCTTTCTTCAAACTATTATCTAAATTTTGTTAATATAGGATAAATTGTTTTTCTTACCTATTGTCAATTATTTAATAAACTGTTAAAGAAACATCACTTGTTTTATTATCAGCAAATGGCACCAAAGAGAAAGACTACGACTGAGACTTCCAACAGCAATTCTGAAGAATAGACCAATGATACCATGAACCAAATGTTTCATATGATGCAATAACAGATGGTAATGATGTAATAACAGATGCAGCAACAGCATCAGCAGATTCAACAACAAATGTTACAACAACCACCTCACCCTGAGCCCCAGATACCACCAGCTATACCTATTGTTACTTTCAAACAGTTTCAGTTGGCTAAACCTCCAGAATTTGAGGGATCTACTGATCTTATTAAGGCTACCACTTGGTTGAAAGAAATAGAGAAAGCATTTACGCTAGTGAAGGTAGGTGAAGACCAGAAGACTAGCTTTGCTAGTTATTTATTGAGAGGAGAAGTAAATTATTGGTGGGAATGTAAAAAGGCTTTAGAGGTTGAAGATGTCATTGCATGGGATAGGTTTAAAGAGCTGTTCTTAGAGAAACATTTTCCTTGCTATGTGAGAAATCAAATGCAGATTAAGTTTTTGGAACTGAAGCAGGGAAGTATGTCTGTGACAGAGTATGAAGCCAAATTTACTGAATTGGCTAGGTTCATTTTAGAACAAGTTGATACTGAAGAAAAATGAGTCCAAAAGGTTTCAAGAAGGGTTACGACCGTGGATCCGTGGGCAAGTTGCAGTTTTTGAGTTAACGACGTATACCGCCGTGGTCCAGAAAGCCTTGATTATTGAAGAGGAAAGTGAAAGATATCAAAAGGATAAAGGACAGGGAAGTTTCCAAGACCAATCCAGCAGGAAGCCGGGATTTTAAGCCCGGAAAAATTTGAATTTCAAAAGGATAGGACAAGGTATCCAGAAAATAGGTAATCGTTTCCAAGACCCCAATCAGCAGGGAATTATCAGAGTCCCAGTGCCGTACTGCAGAACTTGTGAATGAAAACACACCGGCGTATGTATCAAAGTGGATGTGATGTGTTTCAAATGCAAGCAGAAAGGGCACTATTCTAACGAATGTCCAACATGAAAAACAGCATATATTACTTGCTTTCATTGTGGAAAGAAAGGGCATATCGCTAGGAATTGTAAAGGACCAGAAATGGCAACTAGTATTCCAAAAGTGTTGGCATTACCTCCTCCACCGCCGCCTAATCAACCCAGAGCAAGAACTTTTAACATGACAATGAAAAAAGCAGTGCAGAGTCCTAGTGTAATTGCAGGTACGCTTTTGGTGAATTCCGTAAATTCAAAAGTATTAATTGATTCTGGAGCTACCCTTTCATTTATTTCTGAAGAATTCCTTGATAATTTACATTGCAAAATCGAGTGGTTGGGCTAGACATTAATTATAAAATTAGCGAATGACGACCAAGTTCCGGTAGATCGAGTATGTCCTGCGTGTGATATAGAAATAGTTGGACATGATTTCTCCGTAGACTTGATTCATTTTAAGTTAGGAGAGTTTGACGTCATTTTGGGAATGGATTGGTTAGCTTGTCATAATGCTCAGATTGATTGTGTGAACAAAAAGTCAAATTGCGAACTGCGGAAAATGCAATGGTAATGTTCAAGGGGGAAAACATCAAAAGAAATTTCTGACTGCGATGCAGACCAAACGATTGCTTTAACAGGGATGTGAGATGTACATAGCTTACATGTTAGATACTGAGAAAGGAAGTCCCAAAATAGAAGATATTCCAATTTTATGTGAATTTCTAGATGTCTTTCCAGAAGAGCTTCCAGGGTTACCGCCAGATTGAGAAATTGAATTTATGATTGACATAGCGCCAGGTACAGAACCAGTTTCGAAAGCTCCATATCGAATGACTCTAGTCGAGATGAAAGAATTGTCAATGCAATTTTAAGATCTTCTAGATCGAGGCATTATAAGACCTACTGTATCTCCGTGGGGTGCACTGGTATTGTTCGTGAAGAAGAAATATGGCAGCATGCGACTATGCATTGACTATCGAGAATTGAATAAGCTCACTATTAAGAATAAATATCCTTTACCGAGAATCGATGATTTGTTCGATCAGCTAAAAGGAGCCGCATGGTTTTCGAAGATAGACTTGCGGTCGGGCTATCATTAATTAAAGATTAAAGCTGAAGATATTCCCAAGACTGCGTTTCGTACTAGATATGGACATTACGAGTTTCTTGTAATGGCATTCGGTTTGACCAACGTGCTAGCAGCATTCATGGATCAGATGAATAGGATATTCAAGAAATACTTGGATAAATTCATGATTGTATTTATTGATGACATCTTGATTTACTCAAAGACGGAAGAAGAGCATGCTGAGCACTTGAGGATTGCTTTGGAAATTCTAAGGAAAGAGCAATTGTACGCGAAATTCTCAAAATGTGAATTTTGGTTGAAGAACGTACAATTTCTAGGGCACATCATCAGTAGAGAAGGCATTCAAGTCGATCCAGTGAAGATTGAAGCTGTGTTGAGTTGGGAAAGGCCAAAGACACCAACAGATGTTCGAAGTTTCTTGGGATTGGCAGGATACTATAGAAGATTTGTCAAAGATTTTACGAAAATAGCAACGCCGTTGACCAAGTTAACTCAGAAAAGTGAAAAGTTCGTATGGGATGACAAATGTGAAGAAAGTTTCCAAGAGCTGAAGAATCGGTTAGTAATCGCACCGGTACTCATATTTCCAGACGAGAATGGGAATTTTGTCATTTACAGTGATGCTTTATACCGCGGATTAGGATGTGTACTGATGCAACATGGTAATGTAATTGCATATGCTTCAAGATAGCTAAAACCTCATGAACAGAAATATCCTACGCATGACCTGGAATTAGCAGCGATCGTATTTGCATTGAAACTTTGGAGACACTATCTGTACGGTGAAAAACACAAAATTTACACGGATCATAAAAGTCTGAAGTACATCTTTACGCAGAAGAAATTGACGATGGCTGAAATTAATTAAAGATTACGATGTTACGATCAGTTATCATCCAGGGAAAGAAAATGTTGTGGCAGATGCGCTAAGCCAGAAAGAAAGATTGAATTTGTTAACTTCATGCGAAGAATTAGTCGAGGAATTTGACAAATTGGAAATCAAAATTCGGGTTTCCAATGAATCTATAGAAGCTATCTACGCTATGACTTTTCAACCGGAGTTATTAGAGAAGATTCGCCACTGTCAAGAAGAAGTGATGAGTCAAGATGATGACTTAACGGGAGAAGAAATTACAACTCAGAAGGATAACGAAGGAATCCTACGCTTTGTATCAAGAATCTGGATCCCTAACGTGGCAGAACTGAAAGAAGAAATATTGCGAGATGCGCACAGTTTGAAATATTCCATTCATCCAGGAAGTACAAAAATGTATCGTGATATGAAGGAAAACTTTTGGTGGCCAAATATGAAGAAGGAGATAGCCGAATGGGTAAGTAAATGCTACACATGCCAGCGAGTTAAAGCGGAACATCAATGACCGAGTGGATTACTGCAACCATTAGATATTCCACAATGGAAATGGGAACATCTAGCGATGGATTTTATGGTAGGACTACCAAGAACTTAAGCCAATCATGATGCGATATAGGTAATCATTGACAGACTAACAAAGTCGGCACATTTTCTACCGATTAATGAAAGATTTTCACTCGACAAGCTAGTGCACTTGTATCTCAAGGAAATTGTGATGCGACATGGAGTTCCAATATCTATCGTGTCTGATCGAGATCCCCGTTTCAATTCAAGATTTTGAAGACAATTTCAAGAATGCCTTAGAACTAAATTAAACATGAGTACCGCTTATCATCCGCAAACCGATAGGCAAAGTGAAAGAACTATCCAAACAATTGAAGACATGCTACGAGTTTGTGTGATTGATTTCGAAGGCAGTTGGGATGAGCATCTACCTTTGGTTGAATTTTATTACAACAACAGCTATCACGCAAGTATTGGAATGCCACCGTACAAAGCGTTATACGGAAGAAGATGAAGATCAGTAGTATATTGGGATGAAGTTGGAGAACACAAGATTTTTGGTCCAGAATTAATCCAACAGACCAAAGAAAAGATAGAACTTATTCGAAAATGATTGGATGCAGCACAAAATAGGCAACGCAAATATGCAGATCAAGCAAGTAAGGATATGGACTACCAGGAAGGAGAACACGTGTTACTCAAAATATCATCATGGAAAGGATTAACCAGATTTGGAAACAAGGGTAAATTGAAGCCACGATACGTCGGACCGTTTGAAATTTTGAAGAAAGTGGGAAAAGTTGCGTATGAATTAGCTTTACCGCCTCATATGCAACATATTCACAATGTGTTTCACGTGTCGATGCTTAAGCGATATAATCCTGATTCTAGGCATGTAATAGAGTATGAACTGATAGACATCCAACCTGATTTGTCTTTTGTAGAACAACCGATAAGAATTTTAGATCGGCGAGAGAAAGTGTTGAGAATAAGTCTGTATCTTTAGTGCGAGTATTGTGGAGAAACCCTATGGTTGAAGAATCAACCTGGGAACTTGAGAGTGAAATGTTAGAGAAATATCCTCATTTGTTTTCATAGCAAGATTTTGAGGACGGAATCCTATTAAGGTGGGAAGGATGTAATGTTTGGGAAATTTACGTCTGTATTATATCATATTTATAATAAATTATGTGTGTTAATATGTCATTTTTGTGGAATTAATTGTCAAACCCTAATTGCCATGTGTTATGTGCATTCTTTGTCATCCAGGTATTTTTAAGGTATTTTCCAGGTATTTTATTTTTCATTTATAACTTTCATTTCAAACGTTTTACGACCCGATCCATGATTTTAAAGCAGGTATTTCAAATAAAATAATGGGCCTTATTTTTCATCAAACGGCTTTTACCATTGCATTATTCTGAACATCTAGGTATTTTATAAATTTTCTCGTTTCGCGAAAAATGATTTTCCGGGCCCCATGGGGTGTTAAAAACCCCACAAAAATCATATTTTTATTTTTATAAAATTATAGGACTTTTATTTATACCATTTCTTTGTATTTTTGCATTATTCACAATTTTTGGAAAATTTTGGCATATATATTGCATATATAAAATACTTATAAATTAAATTTTAATACTCAAAAATTATAAAATTAGGGGCTTATTAATTTTAAAAAGTGTAGAATTAGGGCCTTAATTTTATTTAGGAGTATTGATTTTACTACTATAAATAGCCTAATTTTTATTTAATTAATTATAATTATTAATTAAAATTCAGAAATTAATCAAAATTCTCTACAAACCGGGTCGGGTAGAACCAAGTCGGGTCGAAGAATCAATCAAGGATTTTCAGCTGATTTCTTCACCAAATCGTGTGATTCAAGTACTGAAATTGAAGGTCTAGATCTGTTCTTTCCATTTCTAGTATCAATTTCATGTTTTGATTCGTAGTTTTTGATTTTCGATTTCTAGGGTTTGTACTCGAATTAGGACTTTTTGATTCTAGGGTTATTATGATGTTTTGATGATTGATATAGCTTTGTTAGATAATTTACAGTCGATTCATGGTATTTAATTGAATGAACGATGTCTGGATGGTGATTCACGATTATTAGGGTTTATGTTCGATTTTCAAATCACAACTCTGTAATTTCTGTGAATATTTGGTTGTTAAGATGTTAGGGCTTCGATTGTATGTGTTCTTGGCTTCAGTTTGCACTATAGAACGTTTGATTTTATGTACGATTCTGTGATTTCATATTTTGGCCGGAGTTCATGACAATTGTGGCCGGAGATGGTGATTCCGTGATGTTTGTGGTTTGTCTTGGCCTGAATCGAATTGGGGAAGTTGTTTTGAGTTGAAACCCTGTAAAAATCAGTACAAAAGATACTGATTTTGGCCTGAATCGAGTTTGCCGGAGTCCGGGGAATCCACCGGAATCTGGGAATTTTCCGGTGTGTTCATGCCGACCCGGATTGTTCTTGGCAACCCGGTTTCTCACCCAAATTCAACTCGCCTTTGATCCGTTATTGTCAGAATTCATATTCTGACAAGTGTTTTTGGATTTAATTTTTATTTTTATTAAATATAAAAATCAGTTTTATTTATTTTATAAATTAGTTAATTAATTATTTAATTAATTGATTTATATTATAAATAATTCGGAAATATTTTCTAAAAATCAGATTTAATTATTTTCTCGATTATTTATTATTTATTTATTAATTATTAAATATTTTAAAATGATTAATTATTTTGATAATTAATCAAATAATTTTCAATAAATCATAATAAATTCATTTTAATTCCAAAAGTTATAGAAAAATCATTTTTAATTCTGATTTTTTTCTTTAATAATGATTTAAAAATTATTTTAGGGTTTAAAAATTAATTATAATTATTTATGTTGAATATTAAATTGAATTATCCGTATTTAATTGATATTAATTAGACCGTTAGTCCGATTCGAGCGAAACGAAAGCCCTTTGACTCAGAAAAATGTATTCTTTTCATTAAAAATAATATTAAGAGTTAATTTCTTCTAGAAATTAGTTGACTTTGTTATTTATTTGATTATCAGTCGAGTCGCGTGCCGAGACGAGTCCGAAAAATTCTGAAAAAATAGGAAACGAGTCAGATAATGATCAGTTGAGCGATCAACGAGTCGATTTTGATTTTAAAAATTATTTTTAACTATAAAAATGAATATGTGCTTATGTGTATTATGTGGTTAATCGAGTCTTACTTGCTAATATGTAATATACGAGTCAGTCATAAACGCATGGGTAGACAATAAGAACGATGTGAAGTCGGTTCAAGACGTAATTGAAGTACGAAATGACTAAACCAGTCCATTTATCTAACAGAAGCTAAGCCAGCAAGGCAGGTTGAGTTGGTGATAGACGAAGGTGACATATTTGCAGTGAGTCGCGCAGAAGGCAAGTTTTTCCCCTATTCTACTTTCAGAATAGTGATATTTCTTCATATTCATATCACGCTTGCACTCTTTTGATTCTCGTGTTCATATTTCATTTCGATTCTTGATTTCTCCTTTTCATTTGAATTCATTGTTCATATTCCTATTGTTGCGCACACATATTGATGTATTCTGGTGATTAGATTATATCAAAGCATACCGATTATTCCGGTTGCTATACCATGGACTGGATAATGATACTTTAGGGATTAAGTGACTTAATCCTAAGGACCGGGACATAACCGGATCCTTGCGATAGGCCGTAGTGCTTGGGTGCCCGACGGGATCTATATAGTGGGATATAGATATGCACTGTATCCTGGCTGATCAGCATGGTATAGATGCGAACTTGTGTCCAGTTTAGTTCTTTTGTACTCGCCAGTAATGGCCTTCTTTCTATTCTCGCGGGGCTATATCTTTGGAGATATACCCAGGTTACCGTTTCACTTAAATTGCTTTAACATTGTTTATGTTTTGCGTACTTGTTGAGTAATTTTTGGCTCACCCTTTTTTGTTGTTATTCACCTTATTATTTTCAGTTAAGAAGGAATATGAAACCCATCAGGACTCAAGTGGTAAAGAAGCGGGTCAAGCCTCGGGATCCTCTCATACCCAAGGTGTTGGTCCCAATCCAGGAAGAAAGCTTTGAGTTTCCCGAATATGTGGAGTGTAGATAGTTAGTGTGTGTGTTTGAATAAAAGATGAACTTAGTTTAAAACTAGATAAACAATGGTTTGTAATTTAGAGAGTTTGTAAGATTTTGAATTTGGTTTGTAATAAAGTAGTTAGTGGTTCTTGTTTTCATACTTCAACCTAAAAAGATCCTGGTTAGTGTTAAAGGGATTTAGATTTATTTCTTTATTATTTGTTAATAAGATTGTACAGGTTTGGTGATTAGCTAGTAACCCCCAGGCTTATACCCCGGGTCTGGAGGGCATTACAGAATCTCCAAAGGTTGTAACAATCCGCTCGACCGTTGATGTTTTACTTTTACCGTCTGACATAAGTGACACTTGCTAACCCAATTTGCAATATCCTTCTTCATTCCTGGCCATCAGAAGTGTTTCTTCAATTCTCGGTACATCTTAGTGCTACCAAGGTGGATAGAAAATCGAGAGTTGTGTGCTTTCTGTAACACTTCATTCTTCAGTTCCGTCATATTGGGAATCCAAATTCTGGAAGAGAATCTAAATATACCTTGATTGTCCTTTTGAGTACAGAATTCTTCACCTGTCAGAGTGTCCAATTCTTGTTCCATAACTCCCTCTTGACATCTTCTGATCTTTTCCATCAATACTCGATGGAAGGTAATCTTGCACAGTTGCTCCTTACTTTCTCGTGGTATTCGAACTTCAATCTCCATCTTTTCCAAATCTCCTGCTTGCTCTTCTACAATATGAATCATATTTAGTTTCTCTTTTCTGCTCAAGGCATCAGCCACCACATTGACCTTACCTGGATGATAGTTAATTAAATAATCATAGTCCTTGATCAACTCCAACCAACTTCTATGTCTCATGTTTAGGTCCTTCCGAGTGAATATATACTTCAGGCTTTAATAATCCGTGTAGATTTCACACTTTTCTCCATACAGGTAATGTCTCCATAATTTCAAGGCAAAAATTATAGCTACCAACTCAAGATCATGAACTGGATACTTCTGCTCATGAGGCTTTAGTTGTCTGGAGGCATAGGCGATGACTTTGTCGTGTTGCATCAGTACTGTTAGATATATTTGTGATGTCATATCTAATCTGATTTATTTAGTTTCAGAACTTATTATCAGAACTTAACTGAAAATCAGAACTTACTGAAGACAGGAAGTTATTAGAACTTAAGCCATCAGGACTTACATCAGAACTTAAGTGCGGATACACTTCAGGGATGAAAAATGGCTGATTTACAGGAGAGGATCTGGATTAAACAAAAGAAGATATGATTGGAGAGTTGTACAGCTAAAGGACTAGAGTAGATAATCTCTGATTGATGTATTTTAGGAAACATGACATATCATATCAATTAGGAGATATCTTGTAACTGTGTAGTATATAAACACAGATTAGGGTTTACACTAGATGTGTTATCATTCACGAGAATATTATTCATTGTAACCCTATCAGCTCTTAGTCATATTATACATAACTGAGAGAGTAGATTAAACCTACTATAACAGAGTTTGATATATTGAATAAACTTGTTTTCTATTACATACTTGTCTTTATAATCGAATTGATTGTAGATACTATATTCAACCCCCTTCTATAGTATCATTGAGGCCTAACAAGTGGTATCTGAGCCAATCTGTTAAGCTTACAAACAGTTAAGATCCAAACAAACAATCAATCATGTCTAATCAATCAAAAATACAAGACCCTCAAGAACCTGCATAGGTTCAACCCATTCAAAACATCAGTAGATATGAAACCATCAGGGTTCCTATGCTCAGGGTGTCTGAGTGCCCTGTATGGAATGTGAAGATGGCCATGTTTCTGGAATCTATAGATCCAGAAAATTTAGACAGAATTTATGATGGTCCACATAAGCCCACAAAGCTTTCTGTTGTAGTTGGGAATGAGCCACAGAAGATGATTCCCAAAGAAAAGAAAGAACTCACCACTGAAGACATCTCTTCACTAGGAAAGGATTCAAAAGTAAGACACTTGCTTCATAGTGCACTTGACAATGTCATGTCAAACAGGGTGATTGGATGCAAGACTGCAAAAGAAATCTGGGATGCATTAGAAGTGAGATGTCAAGGAACCAATGTCATCAAAAAGAACAGGAAGAAAATATTCACACAGGAGTATGAGCACTTTGACTCAAAATATGATGAGTCACTAACTGATACATATGACAGATTCACAAAGCTGTTGAATGATCTATCACTAGTGGATAAGGAATATGATCCAGAAGATTCAAATCTGAAATTTCTACTAGCTCTTCCTAAAAAGTGGGATTTGAAAGCTACTACAATAAGAGACAACTATGAACTTGTTGATATGTCTCTTGATGAAATCCATGGGATGCTCAAGACTCATGAACTTGAGATGGAGCAAAGAAAGAAGAGGCATGGAGGGAAGTCTAAGACAGTTGCTTTAAAGACTGAAGAAAAGCCAATTGCCTCTAGGAAGGCAAAAGGAAAGGCTCTCATCATACAGTCTGATTCAGAGTCATCAGATTCTGATGATGATGATTCAGAACCTGAAAATTTATCTGAAGTGGATGTTGATGCAGAGATGATGCAACTGTGTGCTCTTATGGTGAAGGGTATCACAAAGATAGCCTACAAGAAATTCAGAACAGATAAGAAGTTTTCCAGGAAAGGTGGAAGTTCTAACAAGAAAGGGTTCAGAAACACTGAAGGCAAAGGAGGAAAGTTTGACAGAGGAGACAACTCAAATGTTATAATTGTGGTGAAAGAGGCCACTTCTCTCATAATTGCAAGAAAGGAAAAGGTGATAAAGGCCAGACACTTATCACAAAGAAGAAAAACTGGGCAGAAACTTCAGAATCTGAAGAAGAGGTGAACTATGCCATAATGGCAAATGCTGATAGCAGTTCTGATGCTGCTGAACTAAATGTACCTCTATCAACTCTTGCTTTTGATACAGAAGATATTACTGAGTTGAGATTATTTCTGAAAAACATTTATATTAGCTATAGAGATCAAACTTTAGAAAATGAAAGATTAAAATCTAAAAATCTAAAGTACAAAAGCAAAAATAGCTATCTTGAAGAAGAGTTAGTCAGGATGAACATTATTCAGACAGAGAGAGATAATGTTGTGTATGTTAAGAATGAATTGCTTAAACATAATGATTATCTAAATAATGAATTAGAAAAAGAAAGAGAAATCATCAGAACTTGGACTAACTCAGGCAGAACAACTCAGAATATTTTAAGTATTGGAAACTGGAAAGAGGGGTTAGGTTATAAAGATGGTAAAAGTGAGAAAGGGACTTTGCCAATTAAGCCAATTGTTATCAAACAGACTGAAAAGCCAAAGTTAAATCCTGTTAAATTTGTTGCAAAAACTGTTGTGTCTGATTCTGAAGAGATGAAAGACTCTAAAACAGAAGTCAAAGAAAAGTCAAGTTCTGACAAATTAAAATAGGATAAACCAGCTTTGGTAAACATTGGCTTAATGACAAAGAAGCAGCTTAAGTATAAGCTGAAAGAGATTAAAAATGTGAACAAGGTAAAGGAAGCTAGGAAAAATAGGAATGGAAAGGAAGGTGTGAATAAAAGTAATAATTATATGCCTGTTCCCAATGCTCCTAGAAAGAAATGCTGTAATTGTGAAACTCTAACCATCTTGCTTCTTTTTGCAGGAAAAATAAAGATATAAACTCTTTACCTCCTAGATTAGGAGTTAAGAGTCAGTCTGTTAGGTTTAAACCACAAAATCCTTGTTTTCATTATGGTAGTTTATGGCATTCTATTTATACTTGTAAGGAATATCATAGTTTGTACTATGATTATTATGAAATAAAACCTTCTTTAAAGAAAATTAGCATAATTCCTTCTAGTGTAAATCCACTGCAAATGCTAACAAACTTAACAAGGCCAAAGGATCCAAGCAAGTCTGGGTCCTTAAAACTAATCAATAGTGGTCTTTGTGATTGCAGGGCAACAGGAAAAACATGCTAGTTCTGGACAGTGGATGTTCGGGATATATGACTGGAAATAAAGCCCTGCTATCAGACTTTATGGAGAAAGCTGGCCCAGGAGTTTCTTATGGAGATGGCAACATGGGAAAGGCTATGAGATATGGCAATATCAATATTGGGAATGTCATAATTGAAACAGTAGCTCTTGTCTTAGGACTTAAACACAATCTTCTAAGTGTGAGTCAAATATGTGATAGAGGTTATCATGTGGATTTCTTTGAAGAACACTGTAAAGTTGTAAGTAATTCTACAGGAAAAGTGGTTCTGAAAGGTTACAGACATGGTAACATATATGAAGCCAGACTTTCAACAGATTCTGATGGTTCTGCAATCTGTCTGTTAAGTAGAGCATCAATTGAAGAAAGATGGAATTGGCACAAAAGACTCTCTCATTTAAATTTCAACAACATAAATGAGCTAGTAAAGAAAGATCTTGTGATAGGACTACCAAAATCAATATTTGCTCCTGATGGTCTTTGTGACTCATGTCAAAAGGCAAAACAAAGAAAATCTTCATTCAAGAGCAAAACTGAATCCTCTATTCTTGAGCCTTATCACTTACTGCAGGTTAATATATTTGGTCCAGTCAATGTCATGTCTATTTCAATGAAGAAATATGTTATGGTTATAGTGGATGAGTTCACAAGATACACTTGGGTGTATTTCTTGCACAAGAAGAATGAAACTGCATCTACTCTAACTCATCATGTTAGACAGCTGGATAAGTTAGTCAAAGATTTTGTTAAAATAATAAGAAGTGATAATGGCACTGAGTTCAAAAATTCAATCATGGAAGAATTCTGCAAAGAGCATGGAATAAAGCAGGAATTTTCTGCACTTGGAACTCCACAGCAGAATGGAGTTGTAGAAAGAAAGAACAAGACTCTTATTGAAGCTGTACGAACTATGCTTGATGAAGCAAAGCTACCAACCTATTTTTGGGCTGAAGCTGTGTAGACTGCTTGTTTTACGCAGAATGTTACACTCATAAACAAGCATGGAAAAACACCATATGAGATGGTGAAGAAAAAGAAACCAAATTTGAAATACTTTCATGTATTTGGATGCAAGTGTTTTGTTCTTAAGACTCATCCTGAACAGCTATCAAAATTTGATCTAAAAGCTGATGAAGGAATTTTTGTTGGATATCCACTTTTCACAAAAGCCTTCAGAGTCTACAATTTAAGAACAAGGGTTGTCATGGAATTTATCAATATATCTTTTGATGATAAAAAGATTACTGGACTTGAAGATTTCAATGATCATGATCAGCTGAGATTTGAAAATGAAGATGTAAATTCTGATGACCTAAATCTTGATCATGTAAGTTCTGACAGGTTAAATTCTGATGTCAATGAAACTGTGGTAACTGCTCCAAAGGAAAACACACCTGTTCAGGGGGAGCAAGCTGATGATCATACCACATCTCAAGACTCTCAAGAAGCATCAGAACCAGTCACTGGCTCTTCAAGTTCTGATTCATCAAGTTCCGATGAGCCAAATTCTGACAATTCTGGAAACTCTAATTCTTCAATTCCTGAAGGATCGAACTCAAATTCTGGAATCTCAGAGAGCATAACTTCAGGGGGAGCATCAGAAAATGCTGATGGAGATAGCATGGATCATGGGGGAGGATCCAGTTTTAGAGATCAACTTCCATCACACACACCTGACTTAATATTTGGAGATCCTGAAGCAGGTGTCAGAACTAGAACAACAACAACAAATGAATGTCTCTATCATTCCTTTCTATCTTAGACTGAACCAAAGAAAGTGGAAGAAGCTCTTCAAGATGCTGATTGGGTGCAAGCAATGCAGAAAGAGTTAAATGAATTTGAAAGAAATAAAGTCTAGACCCTAGTACCAAGACCAAAAGCACAGATCAATTGTTGATACAAAATGGGTGTTCAGAAATAAAACTGACAGTGATGGCATAATTACAAGAAACAAAGCAAGGTTGGTTGTTAAAGGTTACTCTCAACAGAAGGGTATTGACTATGATGAAACATTTGCTCCAGTTGCTAGATTGGAAGCCATAAGAATCTTTTTGGATTATGCTGCTCACATGAAGTTTAAAGTCTTTCAAATGGATGTGAAAAGTGCTTTTCTCAATGGAAAATTGGAAGAATAGGTATATGTTGAACAACCTCCAGGCTTTGTAGATCCAAAATTTCCAAATCATGTCTACAGGCTTGACAAAGCACTTTATGGCCTTAGGCAAGCTCCAAGAGCATGGTATGAGACTTTAGCTCAATTCCTTCTGGAAAGTGGATTTCACAGAGGCACAATTGACAAGACTTTATTCTACCTCAACCATGGAAAGGACGTACTTTTGGTACATATATATGTTGATTATATCATCTTTGGCTCTACAAATACAAAACTTTGTGAAAGATTTTCCAAGTTAATGCAGTCAAGATATCAAATGAGTATGATAGGAGAGTTGAGTTATTTTCTGGGACTTCAAGTCAAACAAACTGAAGAAGGTACTTTTATCAGTCAATCCAAGTACACCAGAAATCTACTCAAGAAATTTGGAATGCAAGACAGTTCTACTGCATCAACTCCTATGGCCACTGCCACCAAGTTAGATAAAAATACTGGAGCATTAGTAGATATTACTAACTACAGAGGTATGATTGGCTCTTTACTCTATTTAACTGCACGTATACCAGATATCATGTATTCTACCTGTCTTTGTGTAAGATTTCAAGCTGATCCAAGAGAACCTCATATAATAGCTATGAAAAGAATTTTCAAGTACCTCAAGGGTACAGCTGATCTAGGATTGTGGTATCCTAGGGAATCAGATTTTAAGCTAATAGGTTACTCTGATGCAGATTTTACAGGATGCAAAATAGACAAGAAAAGCACTAGTGGAAGCTGCCAATTTCTTGGAGGCAGATTGGTTTCTCGGTTTAGCAAGAAACAGAAATCAATTTCCACATCAATTGCAGAAGCAGAATATATTGCTGCAGGAAGCTATTGTGCACATATTCTGTGGATGAAGAATCAGTTACTAGACTATGGGTTAGAATTTTCTAAAATACCTATTTACCGTGATAATCATAGTGCTATTGCTATGACAGGAAATCCAGTTCAACAATCAATGACAAAGCACATCAGCATTAGGTACCATTTCATAAGGGAACATGTGATGGAAGGTACAGTGGAATTGCATTTTGTTCCAACAGATCAACAAGTAGCAGATATCTTCACAAAACCACTATGTGAAGCTACTTTTACAAGACTGGTAAATGAACTTGAAATGGTTTCAGGTTCTTTCTCAAAATATGTTTAGTTTTTATTCTCATACATCAGACTTTATGTTCAGTGTTTACAGATTTTCCTATCTCAATATAATCTGTGTTTAAATTGTAATATATTAAACACTACTTATTATCTGATGTGATTCTATAAACTCTGAAAGTGTTTTGAATGTTCTGTGACTATTCAATCTAATGAGGATTATCTTGTTAGATGCTGAATTAATAGTCTTTAACAAACTATGTATCCCATGTTTGAATTAGTTATTTATGTGGAAATCAATAACACAAACAAATTCTGATTTTGATCTTAGTCAAATTTACTTCCTGTATCTTATTACTAAGTCACAAACTAGATAATTGCTTCTTATCTGTCAAATTCTGATGTCAATAAATCTTAAGGATGAACTAGATGCTTGATAAGCCTCACTTATCTGAAGTAAATAAATAAAAAATTGAAATCAGGTACTCCTTTGAGATCTAGAGTAATTTATGTGAAAGGGAAGATCCAAGTGCATTGCTGGTATTAAGTTATATGCATTAAAAAAGCAAATTAATTTTTCTTGGTGACTTTTCACATTCTCTGATTACTGGAGAAATATTTTGATAACAACATTAATTCTGATGGCAATTGTAATTCATTTATGCTGAGAATCCCTTGTCAAAAGAATTTCAAAAGATGCATAAAATAAGCACAAATAGCGGAGGTGGATTCTTGCATAACTTTATTCTACAGTAGACTTCATAATTCAAGACATATTTTAAGCATTTTTCTTAGTTATGCCTTATTTCTAAGATATACTGAAGTTTATCAGACTTTAATCTTTATCTGATCACTTGCACATACACACACTATCACTCCATATGAATGATGAAAATTACTGTGGTGATTAAGTTGTTTCTGATAAACAGTTAAGTATTATTTGCATAAATTCTGAAGACAAGTTCTTATGATTAAACCCTGAAGAAACCAGTCAGTATTTGTGTGAAGAAACACAGAAACAGTCATTCACTTTTTGAGTAAAGAAGCCATGTTCTGATGACTATTAAATTCTGATAATAGTCAAGTTCTGATGCAAATCCTGATGCTTGTGTGGCATTATTTATTTACTTGACTGTAACAGTTATATTTCTCAGAAAAATAATTAGGTGAGATAAAAACAATCATAATCATTTGTTAGTGGGTTGCGGGCAGGTTTTGGTATGTTCATGTGTGCAATAATTACTGCATGTTTACTGTGCCCACTATTTATATTTTGACTGATTACACGCTGCCAAGTGCAAAAACTGGCGGTTCTAATTCAAAAGAGACGTTAACATGTGCAGAGTATAAATATCAGAGATAAAAGATTATACAATCTTTTACCCACTCTTTTACTCTATTCTCTCTCTCTCTTGTTTTCTTACTCTCTTATTTTCTGACGTTCTCTTACAGGCATTTTATCAAACACTTTGCAAACACAAACTTTCACTTGATTTTTCAACAGAAATGGAACCAAAGGATGTTATTTTTAATGGAGCTAAGTTTGTCCCAAACAACTACTCTGCTATCTTGAACAAGGATGAAGCTCCTTCAGAACTTCACTTTGTTCAGGATTTCTTGGCTCACAGTAAGATTGGGTATGCTCTGACCCAACCTCAAGCAATCTCTGGTAAACAAGTGTTGGAGTTCTGGAAGACTGGAATCTATGATGATGGAGGTGAAACTGGATCTCCAAGCATCATCTTCTCATCAGGAGAAGATAAGTATATGGTAACTGTTACTACAGTGAGGCAGGCTCTTAATCTGCCTGAAAACTGCACTTACAACTCAGCACCTGGAGAATCTGTTATTCAGAACATGATGGCAAGCTTGGGATATGAGAAAAGCTTGTCTAAGCTAGGACAGTTGAAGAGGCCTTACATCAGGAGGGAATGGATCTTCTTCTTTGATTGCATCACAAAGACTTTTGCTAACAAATGCTCCAATTTTGATGCCATTCCAATCATGAGTCAACAAATAGGGTATGCATTTCTTAATCAGACTCATTTTGATTATGCATCTGCTGTGTTAGGCTATATTGGTGACAGAATGAAGGAAGATGCAAATGTAGTATATTTTGCTAGGTTCTGTCAATGAATTTATAGTTATTGTTGTTCTGATAAGCCACAAGTGTTCAGTGACCTAATGGAACCTTTTAAGTTACATAAAAGGGCATTTACTCACTTGTTATCTGCTGATAATAAGAAGGAAGTACTAAGACCTCTCCAAATACCCCAATCTGTCAAACAGTTCTTAGTCAAAACTATCCCAGGCACTTACATAACCATATTCCCTGATGTAGCACCATCACAACCATCCACTACTCAACAACAACAACAGTCTACCTCACAACCACAAACATCAGCACCTGTTGTCAGCACTTCACAGTCCAGACCCAAATCCAAAACCAAACCAACCTCTGGTACTTCTCAAAAGGTGCCAGTTGTAAAATCTAACACATCCTCCAGACCCAAAACCTCAAGAGCTAAATATGTTCCTCAATCTTCACCAAGGAGAAAGAGAAGGTTGATTCTGAGAGATGAATCAGATGAGGAAGAACAAGTCCAGGTTCCTGCATCAGAACCTGTGACAGAAGAAGCTGAAGAGTCAACTCTTCAGAAGGAGAAAGCAGCTGAAGCTTCTGGAATTCAGAAAAGAAATAGGTCTTCACATTCTGATACAGATCATGTCACCCCTCCATCTAGAAAATCAAAATCGAGGAAGGTGAGAGCAGGTGTGCATTTTGCACAAACTCAATCTGAGGATGCTGAAGATGCTGAGGAAGGGGATCAGGAATCTCTGATCTCATCAGAACCTATTATGATTGAAGCCCTGCCAGCAGCTGAAGAAGTTCTGATTCAGGAATCTGAAATTCCTGAAGTCCACAGATCAGAACCTGTACAAGAATCTGTGATTTCTCCACCTCACTCTCCAATCAAAGATACAGATGATGTTGAAGAACAAGAGACAAGTCCTGAAATAGATATTCATAATTTGAATATACCTATTGTTTTATATCTGGAAGCTCCAACTACAAAACAGCCAACTCCTGTTACTTTTCCAATTTTACAGGCTGAGATACCAACAACACCAATTCTTGATCTTGGAACTGAAGGTCAGAATTTAGACAAAGCTGATTCAGAGTCTCCTACAGCCACACACACCTTGGTGTTATCTGAAGATGAGGAGATTCTAGCAAGTTCTGGAGAGTCAGCTCTAGTAAACACTCCAGTGCCTATAGAAAAAGAGGCATTATTCCAGTTTAAGGAAGAGGCTGCTCCAGTTCCATGGGAGGAAACCTTTAGAGGGGCTGAGTGGATAAATAAATGGAATGATCCTGATTTTATTCTCAGCCCACATGTTCTAACAGAACATGTCTCAAAAGCTGATGAGTTGCTAACAAGTTCTAACTTCAAGCATCAACTAAAAGTCACTGCTCTCAGTACAAGAAAACTACAAGGTCAACACTCTAAGACTCATGCAAAGGTTGATAAACTTCAGGAAAGAGCTGATAAGCTAGACATGATGCACAAACTAGACAAGAAGTGGTTTATCAGACCAATTCAAGAAAAAGTGGATGTTATTGAGCTTGTTCAAACCAAGCAGCAGGCCCAACTGGATGAGGTATTACAAAATCAAGCTGCTCAACAGACTCAGTTAAATGAGATCCAATCTTTAGTGGAACTCCTTCTTTCTCTACTCCTGACAGATGATGCCAAAAAGGGGGATAAGGTAGTTAAGTCCAAATGCTCACCAAGCCAAACACTGAAGAAAAAGGATGATCATGGAGATGACCAGGGAAACTCTGAAAAGAGTAGAGGTCAAAGTCAAGGGAAGCAGCTGAGCAGAATTCCCACTCAACAGACAAGTACTCATCAGAGAATGTCTGGTAGCAAGAACTCTGATGATCTGCTATGAAAGGGAGGCATAGGGAAGGAAAGAAGCCAACAGATCAAGATGTTCCTTTGTTGATCATAAATGCTAATACTTCAAATACTGATGATCAAGTTCTGACAACTACTTCTGATGTGATAGTCCAAGCAGGAAGCCAAGAGTCACAGAAGTTTTTGCAAACTTTGAAATTCAAAGGAAAAAAAGTAACATTCTTCTACAAAGATCCCAAAATTCAATCTGTTGATGAAGAATTGGCCAAGAGACTATTCCTTAAGGATAATCCAGGAGGGATTTAGAGGAATTAAGAGAAGAAGAAGCTAAATTTGCTGCTGAGAAGAACAACACCAAGTTAAAAGCTTCTGATGCTAAAAAGCCACCAAGGCCAAAAGAAAAGGGGATTGTTATAAGAAAAAGATCTTCCACAAAGATTCCTAGATCAAGGACTAGATCTCAAACTACTACTGATCCCAAAGACAAGGGAAAAGGAAAAGTTAGGGAGATAGTCAAGAAACAGAAGATGAAGATTCCTCAAATTCTGATGGATCCTATGTGCAAGATGGTTCAAGTCTTTGATGATACTGTTGCTGAAGATGAAACATTTGAAACTATGAAGAGAAAGAGGATGACAGAAGAATCTAATACAACCTCTGACATAGCTCAAGTTGTTCAGAGTGAAGACGTTCAGAACTTAATAAATCCTGAAGATATTTCAGAACAACAAACTACAGATGAAACTGCAAATCCTGACCAATTCATCAAGAAATCAACCTCTGACACTGCTCAAGTTGACATAGACAGCTTAACATTAAAAGACAAGAAGAAGCTGTTATGGAACAAGTCTATTCCAGTTCAGCCTAAGACAAATCAGATGTTGAATCAACTTGCAATATTTGGGGTAAAAGCTAAGCAAGCTAGAGACACTTTTGGATTAGGTTCTGACAGAGAGAAGTTCCAGACCGGGATAGAAGTTGATACTAGAGATCCATTCACATTGACTGACAAGCCATTTGAAGAGATCACACAGAATCACCTTGACAAAGTGTTTTCTGCTTAAGTAGTGATGGATACTCATGATGATTATGAAGTAAAAGAGAAATTGATCTTATTTTTGATTGATGGCAGAACTTATAGATTATCTGACTCTGATGTGCTGAAGAAATTTGTCAAAGAGCTCCAATATATTCATTATCTACTGGAGGTAAATTCTGATGTTACCAGGAAATGGTCAGAATATATTCCGAAGACAATAAGAGATTTACTCAGAATTTCTGGTACAAGAATGACAGAGTATACTCCAATGATGATTGAGGATGATGGAAGAGAAATTCCTATGAGGAAAAATTCTGCTAAGGTAGAAGTAATTCTGAAAGGAAGATGCTTATGCTATAATGAAGATCCTACACTATAAGGGTAATCAGACTGGGAGATGGACTTGAAAGAAATCCAATTTCTGCACTCAGAGCTGCCATATATCAAATTGGTGATACTGAAGATGATGAACTGCAACAAGTCAAAGCTCAGTTACTTGAAGTTAAAAGAAATGCAGAGACCAAGCTAGTATGAGACTTTGTAAGGAATCATTATGGATTCAGGCTGATTCAATGAATTTGGTAAAAGCTGCATGGACTATAAGTTGTATTTAGTTGTGCATATAAACTCTTATTGCATTTGTACTTTAATGTTTTTGACATCATCAAATCTATAAACTTGTATATTTTTATAATTTACAAGTTGGGGGAGATTGTTAGATATATTTGTGATGTCATGTCTAATCTGATTTGTTTAGTTTCAGAACTTATTATCAGAACTTAACTGGAAATCAGAACTTACTGAAGGCAAGAAGTTATCAGAACTTAAGCCATCAGGACTTACATCAGAACTTAAGTGCGGATACACTTCAGGGATGAAAAGCGGCTGATTTACAGGAGAGGATCTGGATTAAACAAAAGAACATATGCCTGGAGAGTTGTACAGCTAAAGGACTACAGTAGATAATCTCTGATTGATGTATTTAAGGAAACAAAACATATCATATCAATTAGGAGATATCTTGTAGCTGTGTAGTATATAAACACAGATTAGGGTTTACACTAGATGTGTTATCATTCACGAGAATATTATTTATTATAACCCTATCAGCTCTTAGTGATATTATACATCACTGAGAGAGTAGATTAAACCTATTGTAATAGAGTTTGATATATTGAATAAACTTATATTTGTTACATACTTGTGTTTATAATTGAATTGATTGTAGATACTATATTCAACCCCCTTTTATAGTATCATTGAGGCCTAACCAGTACATAACCTAAACCTTTTAGATAAGCATCGCTATAAATCACAAAATTTCCCATCTCATATGGAAATTCTAGTACTGGGCCTGACACTAATCTCTTTTTTAATTCCTGGAAGCTTACTTCACACTTCTCCGTCCAAATGAATTTCTCGTTCTTTCCGGTTAGCTTGGTTAATGGAGATGAGATCTTAGAGAAATCATTTACAAACCTTCGGTAATATCCTGCTAGTCCAAGAAAACTACTTATTTCCGTCTGAGTCTTAGGTTGCTCCCACTTGGATACGGCTTCAATCTTTACAGGGTCTACCTTGATGCCTTCCTTACTTACCACATGTCCAAGAAACTGTACTTTTGACAACCAAAAATCACACTTCGAAAACTTTGCATACAGTTGCTTTTCTCTTAACCTCTGAAGGGTAATCCGTAGATGCGATGCGTGATCTTCTAGAGTCTTTGAATAAATGAGGATGTCATCAATAAATACAATAACAAACTTATCCAAGTACTCCTTATACACCCGGTTCATTAAATCCATAAAAGCCGCTGGTGCATTGGTCAATCCAAACGACATCACTAAGAACTCATAATGGCCATACCTTGTTCTGAATGCAGTCTTAGGGATATCTTCAGGTTTAATCTTCAGCTGGTGGTAGCCAGATCTTAAGTCAATCTTTGAAAAAATGGCGTGTTCCCTTAAGCTGATCAAATAAATCGTCAATTCTCGGTAAATGATACTTGTTCTTTATTGTCAACTTGTTCAGCTCTCTATAGTCAATGCATAGCCTCATACTTCAATCCTTCTTCTTTATGAATAACACCGGAGCACCACACGGAGAAACACTTGGTCGGATAACTCCTTTATCTAAAAGTTTCTGAAGTTGCTTGGCCAATTCCTTCATTTCCACTAGAGGCATTCGATATGGAGCTTTGGAAACTGGTTTGACTCCTGATATCAAATTAACGGAGAACTATATTTCTCGATCAGGTGGTAATCCTGGAAATTCTTCCGGAAAGACGACGAGATATTCTCTTACTATGGGGATCTCATCCAAGGTAGGTGTCTTTCTTCGTATCCACCACATGAGCCAAATATGCTTGACACCCTTGCCGTAACAATTTCTTTGCTTGCAGTACTGAAAGAAACTTCTTATCCTGATTCTGTCTTTGGTAGCTTATCCTTACATTATACATAACAACTCTCTTTTTCTTGCAGTCAATATTTGCCATATACAGAGACAACCAATCCATGCCTAAAATAACATTGAATTCTGCTAACTCAAAAGGTATTAGGTTGGCAGGGAAAGTACATTCTGAAATCTTTATGGAGCACTTGGGACAGAATTGACTTATGGGCACTTTATCTTTATTAGCCACCTCTATGGTCAAATGTTCATCTAAGTCTTCCAACATTAATTGCATTTTCTTTACACAGTTCATGGATATAAAAGATTTGGACGCTCCCGAATCAAATAAAACATTAAAAGGTACATAATTAAGAGAAAGCGTACCTGTAACAATATCGGAATCTTGAGCCGGAGATTTCTGAGTCATCATAAAAGTTCTAGCCCTGGCGGTACTTGTTGCTGGTCCTTGGGACACGCTTCTTCCAACACTGCCCTGGGTAACTGATCTGCAATTCCTAGCAATATGCCCCACTTTGCTGCAGCTGAAACAGGTTACTCCTTAGTTCTCGGACTTGCACTCAGTGGAAAAATGACCCTTCTGGCCACACTTGAAACAGTTGACATTTTCCTTGCAATGACCACTGTGCTTCTTTCCGCATGTCTTGCAGTCGATCACTGGCTTGTTGAACTTTGTTGGGGTAGAACTGACTGAGGTAGTTCTGGGCCTAGCCTGGGGGAAATTCTGTCTCCTAAACTTCCTATCTTTATTCTTTCCAAACCAGCGCTGAAACTTCTGGCTTAATCCTTCTGGTTCTGACCTGGCAGGTCCACCTTCAAACTTCCTTTTCTTCCCACCCTTCTCCTGAGCAGCTAACCTTTGGTCACTTTCTATCATTAAGGAAGCCTGAACTACCGAAGTATACGTCTTGAGTTGTAAGGCTACAACTCCATTCCTAATCTCTGGCTTCAACGCTTGTTGAAACCGCTTCGCTCTCTGAGCTTCCGAACTCACATATTCTGGTGCTATACGAGCCAATTCCGTGAACTTGGCTTCATACTCCGTGAGGCTTCTGTCTCCTTGATTTAACTCTAAAAACTCCATCTTCATCTGACTCTGGAGACAATCCTGAAAATATTTTCCAGGAATAGTTTTGTGAATCGGGTCCATGGAATAGGACCTTCTCCTTCTAACGCTCGCGTAAACTCCCACCAATGGTTTGAATCATTCTTCAAGAAATAACTAGCATAATCTAACTTTAAATCTTCACTCACCTTGGTGAGTGCAAAAGCTTTCTCCATTTCCTTCAACCAGATCCTGGCAGTAACAAGATCCACTTCACCTTTAAATTATGGGGATTTTACAGCCTGGAAAGACTTAAAACTAACAACTTGGGTTGTCCCCCTCATCTCATGCTGTTGTTGGATTTACAATTATTGTTGTTGGATTTGCTGCTGTTGTTGCTATATGAGTTGTTGTTGTTGTTGTTGTTGTTACTGAAATTGTTGTTGCTGCTGCTAGAATTGTTGTTGCTGTTGGGCCAGCTGGGTAGACTGCTGACGGAACAAATCTATCAATTCACTCATGGAGGGATCCCCAGCAGATCCATTATTGCGTTGAGAATTCTTCTTTAGTGGCATTCTCTTGAAACATAACAGTCATATATAAGAAAATGGATTTCTCCAACAATTTATACATATGTATCAGGAGAGTGTTGCCACTAAGACAATATCCTCATCCTCAGTTAATTGGATCCATCCTAAGTGAATGACCATACTCTAGAAATACCAGTAACAAAAACAACAATGATAGTAACAACAATAATAACAACGCACAAGTATATATATGAAAATTGAACAACATAATAAAGTAGCTACTATATAACAACCAACAGGATCCAACTGATACAACGAAAATCTAACTGAAAAGAAACCATCCGAGTACGCAACTAAACTGGCTGTCATAGCAGCCTCTGCCTCCTACAAACTACAATAACATGAAGTACATATATAAAGAAACATCTACAGAACTCCTGGAAACCAACTCTGAGCTCTGTATCTCACTGCTGCAACCCCGATCTAACCACTGCCACTACCGCTCCCACCAATAAAGCCTAACTCGAATACCAACCAGTTCACCAGGTCCTAGTACTGAATAACCCTGAACTCTGAGCAACTAAAAGGGTCAATAGACCTAGCTCTCTCAATAACAATCTGAGTCAAAGATCTCACTCGGCCCGGAACATCCGGTGAAGGGGCAGGGATGCCCTAAAAAGGTCCAACTGGTATCTGGTCAAGATGCGCGGCTAGCACCGGACTCTGCTCTCTAATGAAAAATTTATTCACCGCTCGGTGAACATGATAGGGAATTCGGGAAGAAGCACTTGTAGGAGCAGATGGAGGAACCGGAGGTCTTGAGGAGGAAGAACTGGGACCACAACCTAGAGGGAAGTACCTAACAACAGATACTGATCTCCATACCCAACGGGGACGGGCACTAGGTCCAAGGATATCCCTCGGTACAAATGGAGGAACTAGTGGGGGATGCAAAGGAGTCTCCTCAGCTACAACATCTAAGGTCCTCTCCGAGTCTGAACTTTTGGAGTCTGACCTGTTCTCCCGGGATGGAGAACTGGAAATCACTATAGGCCACAACCAACATGATAAATATACAGGAAAGACACGACAAGGTTAAGGCAGTTTTATCATAACATCAATAAATATATGGGTAACACCGTCCGAACCCTCGACTGACTCTAAGGTTTGGTCCTCTATATGAGTTGCTGACTCACACTTTAGGACACAATTTTATACCTTTTTGACTCAATCCCTAACCTGAATCAGGGACTTGAACCTGTAGCTCTGATACCAACTGTGACGGCCTCAACCCCGGGGTCAGGAGTTGACGTCACTAAATGCAACAACAGAAATATAAACAACAAGATTATTATTATTATATACTAACACGACCCCATACCAAGATCCAATCAAGGTTCAAGTATGATTGAAGCTACACATTACTACAAACCATTTATTCAAAAGTCCTGACACATTAACTTATTCAGCAACTCATCAGACCGCACGTGGCCTATGACTAACTACCTTTGAGGAGCCGGGTCCTGAAGTGGCTGCGACACGGTTCTACCAGGGTCTGACTAGTCTTCTAGGCATCTGCGATATATATATATATATATAATAGGTTACAAGGGTGAGCATAATCGCTAAGTAGTACCAACATATGAATATCAAGATAAAAATAGTAATGTAAATAATTATTGAAACAGAATTATAATCAACTTGAAATTCATAATCTGTAAATCATTTTGAACAATAGTAAATAAAGAAAAGCTGAGATAAATGGATATCACTAACTAACATGCTTTCAACAAAACAAACGTAGTTGTGTGCTGTGTAAGTACCAGAGTCCAATTTTAGCATGTTATTCAAATTTATAAATCAACTGTATCAATTCCTTATTCCCCTACGGGAATCACAAAGCCAAATCAGATACATAACGGATATGTGAAGACAGTTGATCAGGCTATCAACATCAGACTGCTCCAACTACCATCCCATATACCTGTTCCGGAACTAAGAAACTAGCTAGGTCTTTGACCTGCTGAACTAATCGGTTATAAATTACGCGCAACGGAATTAGCTTCTTGCGCCACCTCAATAGGCCTACTCTGGCCCCTATGTATCCCATATCTGATCGTTTTATCCAGTTTTCAAAATACTTGTACCTATCTCATTTCAAAACCATTCATTTTAACAGCACACGTACAACTTGTTCACAATTCTATTTCATTCGAGATAGGTACCTTTCGAAGTTACTTTTCCCCAAAACAGGTTTGAAAACAATTATTTATAACTATAGGGGATACGTAACTTAAAACAGATATGTTCCTTTACGAAATTAAAATAGTTTATTCATACGTACTGAATTATAAAAGAATGGTCAGTGTACTTGCCTTGCAACGCTTTCGAAAACCCTATGTAGCTTTTACGCTGACTTCGGTCCATACGAGACTTAACCGGGATCTACAATAACAGAATACCCTGATCAGTTTTACCGGCATGCTTGATATCCTCGAATCCTAATAACCTAATTCGATAACCCCACTCGTATAATAATTATACACATAATCAAGTAATCTGTATTCAAATAGGGGTAAAACGTTTTGTATTATATAGTACGCTTCTCGTGTTTAAAAATAATTTTTAGAAAAAATTTGACAGCAACTTTTCTGTTTATAAGCCTACCCGTCGATCACAATCGACGTCCAAATTTCACAACAATTCCACAATTCCAAAATCATTTACATAAAAAACTGGTTATACGAATTATTTTATTTATTCATAAAATTTAGGACTCAGATATCAATCATCACGGTCCAGCGTCCGCTCGTAAAAAGTCATCGCGGACGGCGGCAAAATTTCACGGGTACCCGATTAATTCTCGGGTTTCCAACGCGAAACTTCACCGATTAACTATTAACAATTTCCCGCACGAAACAATAATTCATATCACGAAATTACTCAAGTAAAATCCAGCTGAAAAATTGTTAAAAATTATTATAATATTCCAATTCACAATCTGCAAAAATAGAATAAGAACCAAAACAAAAACCACGCTGCCAACGCGCAAAACGCGCCACAGAACCAACAAAGTAGGGACACAAATACAGGCAGCATCACCGCCTTTCACCACCACTCTCACACACACACTTAAACTTACACACACACACAATCACTAACACACACAGCACACACACATATATATACATAATTTTATATATAACAAGTCAAACAGGAAGCAAGGAAGTCGCCGGAAAAATCCAGCCGGAGAACTCACCGGAAGGTGAGAAACCGAGAGAAACCGGGGAAGAACAGAGAGGGTAAAGAAATAACGAGAGAAAGGAAGAAAGAGAGATCGAGAAGAGAAATAGATTGAGAGATTTGACGAGAGAGAGAGACTGAGATTGCAGTCGAACCCGATGAGAACAAAGGGGAAACAAACCGCAACCAACACGTGTCATGTGAAAGGGATACATGTTAACTTCTTATTATAAGTTGTTAACACGTGTCCCTGAATACCCAGGGACCGGATTTTTTATCCCTAATTTGAAATTAACGAACCGAGACATCCTTAAAACAAATTAAAAAAATCACGATAATAGTCTTAAAATATTTTAAATATCCCGAAGTTAATAAAAACATAAATTTCATAATTTTAAAACAATTTTTAAATTGTAATTTATACCGACTTTTAACAATCAAATGAAATATCGCGCATGTGAAAATAATCCCGAAAATTTCCAAATTAATTTTAAAATTCTCAGAATATTATAAACTTCATAGAATATGAGTTTCATAATTTGTTGAAGAATCCTGGAATTAAATACGGATTTTACAAATAAATGTAATCAGAAAATCATTTAAAGATAAATAATTAATTAAATATTGATTTCTCAATTTTATAAAATCCCTAAACTAATTATTAAAATTATAAAACCAAATTTTAGAGGCCATCCAAATATTTATGAAAATAAAAATGCAATAAAATTAATTTTAAACACGAAACAAAATAATACAACTCAATAATTAATTGCACAATTCCATCCTATATACCAATAATTCACACATAAATAATAAGAACCAATACATAGCTTCAAAACTAATACGCATATTTTATTTAATTAATTATTCAATAATTACACATCAAAATAATATAAAATGTACGAGTCGTTATACAGGACATCAAGCACTTATCATAAAAATTAGAATCTAACAAGTATTGAAAAATAATAACATACCATGCTTCAATAAATATCAGCAGACTTAATTATCAGAGTTTGAAAACTGCCCTGAAATCATTCACAATTCATTTACCAATCTTGTGAATGTGACTTCACAGAGAGGCTTAGTGAATATATCTGCTACTTGATGATTTGTTGGAACAAAGACCAAATCCACTGTACCAGCTTCCATATGTTCCTTATGAAATGGTATCTGATACTGATGTGCTTAGTCATAGAATGCTGCACTGGATTTCCTGTCATTGCAATAACACTTTGATTTTCATAATATATAGGAATATAAGAATAGTCTAATCCATAATCCAGTAATTGATTCTTCATCCATAGAATCTGAGCACAACAGCTTCCTGTAGAAATGTATTATGCTTCTGTAGTTGAAGTGGAAATTGACTTTTATTTCTTGTTGTACCAAGAAACCAATCGGCCTCCAAGAAATTGGCTGCTTCCAGAAGTACTTTTCCTGTCTATTTTGCATCCTGAAAAATCAGCATCTAAATATCCAATTAGCTTAAAGTCTGAATCTCTAGGATACCATAATCCCAGATTCATAGTGCTTTTGAGATATTCGACGATTCTCTTTACAGCTTATAGATGAGGTTCTCTAGGGTCAGCTTGGAACCTCGCATAGAGACAGGTAGCATACATGATATCAGGTCTACTAGCAGTTAGATATAGGAGTGAGCCAATCATACCTTTGTAGTTAGTTATATTTACTGAAGAACCGGTATTTAAATCTAACTTGGTTGCAGTGGCCATTGGAGTTGATGCAGTTGATACAGTTGAGCAGTCTTGCATTCCAAATCTTTTGAGTAAGTTCCTGGTGTATTTGGATTGATTTATGAAGATTCCTTTATTAGTTTGTTTGACTTGTAACCCCAGAAAGTAACTCAATTCTCCCATCATACTCTTCTAATACCTCGACTGCATTAACTTTGCAAATTTCTCACAAAGTTTATCATTAGTAGATCCAAAAATGATATCATCAACATAAATCTGTACTAATAACAAGTCCTTACCATGGTATTTGTAAAAGAGAGTTTTATCAATTGTACCTCTTGTGAAATCACTCTCTAGCAGAAATAGAGTAAATGTTTCATACCAGGCCCTTGGAGCTTGCTTCAGTCCATAGAGTGCTTTATCCAGTATGTAGACATGATCTGATACTTTGGGTCAATGAACCCTGGAGGTTGTTCAACATAAACTTCCTCTTCGAGTTCTCCATTTAAGAATGCACTCTTCACATCCATTTGGAACACCTTAAACTTTTTGTGAGTAGCATAGGAAAGAAAGATTCTTATTGCCTTTAACCTTGCAACTGGAGCAAATGTCTCATCATAATCAATGCCTTCTTGTTGTGAGTAACCTTTTGCAACCAGTCTTACTTTGTTCCTTATAACAATGCCCTCACTTTCAGTTTTGATTCTGAACACCCACTTTGTGCCAACTACAGATCTGTTCTTTGGTCTTGGCACAAGACTCCAGACTTTGTGCCTTTCAAATTCATTGAGCTCTTCTTTCATTGCTGTGACCCATTCAGAATCTTGTAGAGCTTCTTTAAACTTTTTAGGTTCAGTTTAAGATTGAAAAGAATAGTAGAGACATTCATTCTAAGTGGATTTTCTTGTTCTTACACCACTGTCAGGGTTTCCAATGATTAAGTCAGGTGTGTGTGACTTAGACCATTTTCTTACAGATGGAAGTTGACTCCTTGAAGAAGAAACTCCCCCTTGATCCATGTATTCTATGTTATTTCTTTGAGTAGTACCATTGTTGTTTCCTGATGCACCCCCTGAATCAGTATTCCCATTATTATCAGCGTTTGACTCATTAAAATTTAAGGAAGATGAATTTGATGATCTTTCTATTGACATTTCTTGAGTTGAATCACTTGCAGTAGTCTCTGGATTTGTGTAATGTCGCCCCCCCAACATATGCTTCAGTGTCAGAAGAAGTTCCATTGTTCTTTGGAACTTTAGAGCTTTGAGTGATATCAGGACTTACTGTTTCAGAGTCAGGATTTAAAAGCTCAGCATAAGGTACTTCATTTTCAAATCTCAACTTGTCATGGTCATCTGTGTCTTCTAGACCTGTCATCTTCTTGTCATCAAAAGATACATGTATAGATTCCATGATTGTTCTTGTTCTCATATTATAAACTCTGAAGGCTTTTGTAGTCAACGAATATCCTACAAATATTCCTTCATCATCTTTCAAATCAAACATGGTAAGCTTCTCTGAATGAGTTTTGAGAACAAAACACTTACAACCAAATATATGAAAGTATTTCAAATTTGGCTTCTTCCCTTTCACCATCTCAAATGGTGTATTTCTATGCTTGTTGATCAATGTTGCATTTTGTGTAAAGCAAGCAGTTTGCACAGCCTCTACCCAGAAGTAGGTAGGCAATTTTGCTTCTTCTAGCATGGTTCTTGTAGCTTCTATCAGAGTTCTATTCTTTCTTTCAACAACTCCATTTTGTTGTGGAGTTTCAACGGTAGAAAACTCTTGTCTTATCCCTTTGAGTTTGCAGAACTCTTCCATAGAGCTATTCTTGAATTCAGTTCCATTATCACTTCTGATGATGTTCACTTTGTATGTTAATCCTTTCTCCAGCTCCCTCACATGATCAAGAAGAACGGATGGAGACTCATCCTTGGTGTGTATAAAATACACTCATGTGTATCTTGTAAATTCATCAAGAATCACAAGTACATACCTCTTCTTGGCAATAGACATAACATTTACTGGACCAAAGAGATCAACATGAAGTAGATGATATGGTTCAAGAATTGAAGATTCAGTTTTACTCTTAAAAGATGTCTACCTTTAATTGGCTTTCTGGCATGAATCACATAAACCATCAAGAGTAAACACTGCATTAGGCAATCCTCTTACAAGACCTTTCCTCATAAGCTCATTAATATTGTCGAAATTAAGGTGAGAAAGTCTTTTATTCCAGTTCCAGCTGTCTTCCACTGATGCTTTACTTAGTAGACAAACTCCTGAGTTATCAGTTCTTGTGGAGACCCTGGCTTCATACAAACTACCATGTCTTATACCAGTCAATGTGATCTTCCCATCAGACTTTCTGAAAAATTCACAATGCTCCTTATAAAAATAGACATGGTAATCTCTGTCACAGATTTGACTCACACTGATCAGATTATGCTTGAGTCTTGCAACCAGAGCTACATTTTCAATGATGACATTTCCAACTTTAATTTTGCTATATCCCAAGATTTTTCCTAAGTTTCCATCACCATAAGAAATGCTTGGGCCAGCCTTCCCCTCAAATTCTGATAGCAGGGATTTATAACCAGTCATATGTCCTGAACATCCACTATCCAAAACTAAAGAATTCCTTCTGTCATCCTGCAATCAGTAATTTGAATTAGTAAGTGTTTTTAAGGACCCAAACTTGCTTGGATCTTTTGGCATTTTTAAGTTTGTTAACATATGCAGCAGAAGACTTTATATCAGAGTTTATGTTAACATTCTTACTATCAATATTTATAAATGTAGAAACAAATTTTGCTTTAACTAAAGAGGGTTTCAGTTTATAAAAATCATAATACAAACTGTGATACTCTTTACATGTATAAATAGAGTGCCGAACACTGCCACAATGAAAACAAGGGTTTTGTGATTTATATCTAACTGCTCTATTCCTAAACTCTAATTTAGAAGGAACATTTTTTATCACTTTATTCTTCTTGCAAGAATTAGCAAGATGATTAGTGCTACCACAGTTTGAACAGGTCTTTCTAGGTACATTAGGTGGGGTTACATAATTTCCATTCTTATTAACACCTACCTTGCCATTCCTATTTTCCTAGACCTTTTCTTGTCTTTCATGTCTAAATCCTTCAGTCTTTGCTGAAGCTATTTCTGAGTCATTGAACCAATTTTACTGATTTTGTATGAACTTGTTCACTCTTTTCAGTAATTAAGTTTGATCTAGGTGCTGAGGTTGGACCTTCCTCATGAATTGATTTAACATTATTAGCACTTGAATTAAACTTAATGATCTTTATTTGAACCTTGTTCAATTTGACCTGGCTATCAGTTTTTATTAGTTATATTTTCTCAGTTTCTTCTCCACTTTTCTTATCAGAATTAGTTCTAGCTGAATATCCTAATCCTGATCTCCAACAATCCTTTTCTAAGATTTCCCGAGTTGTCTTTCCTGAGTTAGTCTAAAACTTAATGACTTCTCTCTCTTTAGGTAACTCCTTTTCTAGATAAGCATGTTTTTCTAACAATTTTTCTTTAACATAAACAACATTATCTCTTTCTTTTTGAAATTTTAACATGGAAAGAAACTCAGTTTCTAGGTAATCATTACTCTTCTTAATCACAGAGTTTCCATTCCTGATTTTATTGTTCTCTAAGGTTTGATCCCTATAACTAACATACAGAGTCTTAAGAAATAATCTTAACTCACAGATATCATCAGTATCAAATACAAGAGTAGAATGAGGTACCTATAATTCAACATTGTCGACCTCAACATTAGCATTTTCCATGAGAGCATAATTGATCCCATCATCCGAGTCTGATGAATTATCCCAGCTTCTCTTCTTTGAGATCAAAGCTTGTTTCTTCTCAGCTCTGGGTTTTCTGTAGTCAGCTGCAAAGTGTCCAAGTCCATCACAATTGTAATATCTCTCTTTTGTCTTGTCAGGTTTTCCAGATCTAGCTTCCTTCCGATCAGTATCTCTTCTGTTGTCCGTCTTATCAGAGTTTGAGGAATTGGGACCTTTTCTGGAAAATCTTCTCCCTTTCCTGAAGTTTCTGTAGACCATCTTCTTGAAACTTTTAACGAGTAGAGAAGCTATTTGATCCATATTTTCATTGTTTTTATAATCACTATCAGTATCTGATTCAGTATCAGGATTTGAGTCATCATCAAAATTTGATGATTCAATATCTGACTTAGCAATCATGGCTTTCCCTTGGGAGTAGCTTTTTCTCCTAGCTTTCTCATTTGGCTTCTCTTCAACTTTGAGTACAACTGGTCTAGCTTTTGATCCTTTCCTCTTGCTCCCTTTCTCCATCTCCAGTTTATGAGTTTTCAGAACTCCATAGATCTTATCTAGAGGTGTGATGTCAAGTTAATATTGATGTGACCTTATAGTCCTATTTTTCAGGGACGATAAGTAGGAACTTCAGGTTTAAATCCTCCAAATCATATTCTTTTTCGACAAGGGATAAGTCATTCAGCAGCTTCTCAAATCTGTCATAGATCTCAGTTAGGGATTCATTGTTCCTCTGAGTCAAAATGCTCATATTCTTGAGTAAGCACTGTCCTCCTATTTTTCTTGATAGTAGTCATTCTTTGACATTTTACTTCTAAAACATCCCATATTTCTTTCGTTGTTTTACATCCAATGACTCTATTGGACATAACACTACCAAGACTACTTTGCATGATATGTCTAACCTTGGCATCCTTCATGATAGACGAGATATCTTCAGCAGTGTTGTCCTTTATGTCTTTGTCTGTCATCTTTTCTGGTTCTCCTGCAATCAAAACAGCTACCTTCATTATTTATGAGGACCATCATAGATCCTGCTTAAGTATTCAGGATTTGTGGCTTCCAAACACATGGCCATCATGACTTTCCAGATTAGATATTCATGTACTTTTAGGATGGGTACCTTAATTGCTTCATACCTACTCATTTTGCTGCTTATCTGTGATGTGGCTGGGGGTTGTGGCTTCGGATCCAGATTATGTGTTTCTTCTTCTCCTTTGTCTGACTTGGTTGATCAATCTTCAGATCTTAAACTGTTTATACGTTGACAACAAGCTCTGATACCAATTGTTAGGCCCTTAAAAACTGTAGAGGAGGGTGAATATAGTTAATATATTCAACTGGACAAAGCTTCAACAGAATCAAACAGTTTTTATATCAATCTTATAAAAACTTATTACACAAGTACTCTCTCGAAAGGATGAACAAAATATCCTTTAGAGTTGTTAGGTTATGCGAATGATATAACATGGTTCGCAATGCATATAGCATGAACCTAAAATATGCTTATATAGAGCACAACTTCCAATGTATAAAGAATCATATTCTATTAACAACAAGGAAACCTATACAATTGCTTCTGAGATAAAGTCCTCCACCGACTTGAAATTCCTGTTTCCTTTTCCTCTTCAAAAATCAACTGATCTGACAAATAGTGATTTCATCATCCGTTGTGTGGCGCCCTCCAAATCTGGGTCAGAAGTTTGGGGTCCACAACACATATACAATATATAAACCTGAATAAGAAATATTATTTGCAATAACCCTGCTTTACATAACCACGGATCGCAACAGGTTAAAGTATGAAAACAAGCCACAATCTTAAACTTTATTACAACGTACCAAATCCCAACTAATTTAACTTATAATTGATAATAAAATCATTCTTACAATCTGACTATCTCTATACCGCATGAAGCTTCTGCTAGCTCGATTCAACTCAACTGGAACCTTAGCCCGCACTTTGGACTGAGGAACTTCACTATCATCCATATTCTTTTCAACTGTAAAATATATAAAAGAATCGCAAGGGTGAGCTAACTAGCTCAACAAGTCATAATAGTGATAACTGAGGTTAAACAATGATCAAATGAGATGATTCAAAGGAATCAAGTTTCTTTCTAACTAATCATTAGAATTGGATATTCATTTTATGTTTTAAAAACCAAGGTTAGGCTGCTGATCAGTCACGCACTAACCCCGAGCAAAGCACACAGTACTGCTCTAATTACTGGATCCAAGGCACACATTGGCCTAATTCGACCACGAATCTGGTCTGGCCACGAATCTGGTCTACATAAGAAAACTATCCAATTCTAAAACAATTCAGTGTAATAAACAATGTAATTCAATAAGCAAGATCATAATCCACATTGATAAAGCATTTGTACAAAAGTGTAATGTGTTTCATGAGTATCATAAGGGTATATCAAGGTATGTACGAGAAACGGTTTTCAACCTGTAAAAGTATCAGATATTAGGCAAATAATAGTTTTTCAAGGTATAGTTCTTTGAGGTTTTAAATAATGGTTGAAGTATAAAAGTTTCTGTATTTTCAAACAATTTTGTTTCAGTGTTTGGTGTTTGGTAGTTATACATTTGGGAAGTAGTATCATATTTGTGTGGTTTGTATCTGAGGATCAACAAAGGATGTTTTACAAAGAATAAGGCTTACGGCTCAAGATCAAGAAATCAGGGTTCAAGGTTTAATAGTTTAAAGCACTTGCAATATAAAACAGGAATTATTTTGATGATTAACGACATGTTATGAAACAGTTCGAAAACATTGGTACTATATCTTGAAGAAAATTTCAGAAATACTTGCCTCACAGGGCGTTACAACTGCTACTGACCAACTCTGAGCCGACTCTGCTGCTCAGGCTTTAACGTCCAACCACTAGACCATATTAGATTCGATTTTGATACTCAAGTTTTTCTGTTGAAACTCTATTGAGCTCGTCGACTGAGTACTAGGTCATCTCTAGTCCATCGTTCACTTTCAGGTTCCCGATTATAACCTACAGGGTCGAAATACCCTACGTTAGACGTCTAGGTATGCTTGACATATCCTCGATACTAATTCTTACCCAACGATATTCAAACCCGACTCGTAATTATTCATATTAGAATAACACTTAAAACAATTAGGGTTCACATTCTCAAAATCGATCTAGTATTCATTTTAAGAAAATACGTATACTCGTCATTTTACAAAATTAGGGTTACTGTGTTTTGGTTAAAACATACAACAAAATATACAATCAGGTTCTGTATAAAACATGCGTATATGTATTTACTTATACTCGCTCGACGTCCCGATAATCCTCGGATACGCTCCCGTATTTCCGTAGTTTGATTTTCCCGGAAATCGGGCAGCGTCTCCTTTGTTTATCGGACTACCCGTCGAAACATCAATCGACGTCAAACCAACAATAATTAAATTCACAACTACAATTCCAACCACCAGTTCAATTCAACAATCAATCCCATC
The DNA here is from genome assembly GCF_009905375.1 of Apium graveolens. Classification (NCBI taxonomy): domain Eukaryota; kingdom Viridiplantae; phylum Streptophyta; class Magnoliopsida; order Apiales; family Apiaceae; genus Apium; species Apium graveolens. The sequence continues at coordinate 163,635,433 of NC_133654.1, read as the reverse complement.
ATAATTCGTCAAATAATTTACAAACTCGACTTTAATGTAAAATCAAATTCTTGTTTCAACGATAATTTCACGAACTAATTTATTTATTTTAAAATATTAGGACTCAGAATAAACATCACAGTCCACCGTCGGCTCGCCAAGGCTCATCGTCGACGGCGGCAAAATTTACGGGTACCCGATTATTTCGGGTTTCCGACGCGAATTTCACCGATTGAAATTTTCAAAATAACTCGAAGCCTTGAATTTACAATTCGAAACATCACAGAAGCAACATCAGAATCATGTTGTCGAATTAAATTAAAAATTATAGAACAAGTATTTGGACCACTAGCGTAACAGCAAACCCAAACAACATCGCAGCAAACCCCTACCACCACACGCACATATGCGCGGTGGCCGGAGAATTAACACAACCACAGAGACACAGTAGCAGGAAACAATTAGAGAACCAGGCCACCACACCTCTCGGAAATTCCGAGAGGTAGCAACCAAAACAATCAACTGCAAATATATACACACTGATAGGTATATACACGCAATCAGCAAGAACCCAGGACTGGACACAATCGCGAACCAACAAAGCCCGCCGGAAAAAGAAAGGAATATCCGGCACTTACTGAAAAGAAAAAGAAACGCAGTGATCGGAACAATATAAGAAAAGGGAAGGAATCAGAGTGATGATGAAAAAAAAAAAGAGATTTCCAGAAAGCTAATAGCCGAGAAATGGATATAAGAAAAAAGGAGGTTGTATATGTTTGTTTATTAGTATTTTCTTTTCAATACCCCTGCTGCTTACACGTGTCCTGGCAGGTCTTAAAAATTGAACACGTGTCCATAAGCTCATACATATCCTCGTTAAACCCACATTTTTATCTCTCATTTCGTGTTTTAACGAACCATTACGCGGGGTAAAAGTAACGCGAATTTTTACCAAATCAGTTTTAAAATTTTATAAAAATCCCGAAACTAAATAAAATAAAATTTTCATAATTTTTAAAACATTTTTGAAACGCAACTCGTACGTACATTTCACAATTAACGACTGAGCTGCATTTAAAATGAATTCAGAAAATCGCGAAAATAATCTTATAATATTATAAATATCCCGAAGTAAATAAAAACGTAATTTTCATAATTTTAACATAATTTTTGAAACGCCGCTTATACCCGTTTTTAACAAATAACCGAAACAACGTGCGGGTGAAATTAATCCCGAAAATTTCCAAAATAATTTTAAAATTCTCAAAATATTCCAAACTTAAATAAATATGAGTTTCATAATTTTTGAAGAATTCTAGAATTAAATATGGATTTTACAAATAAAAGCAATTAAAAAATCATTTAAGGATAAATAATTAATAAAATATTGATTTCTCAATTTTATAAAATCCTAAAAATAATTATTATAATTATAAAACCATAAAAACAATTTTAGAGACACTTCAAATATTTATACAAATAAATTTGCATTAAATCCACTTTTAAAAGTGAAACAATTCAATACCATTCCTTAATTAATCACGCGGACAACCCGGTACACCATAAATCACACACAAATAATAATCAGACAACACATAGCGGTCAAAACCAATACACATATTTTATTTATCTAATAATTCCATAATTACATAATTCAAAAATACGCGAGTTGTTATATCCTTCCCCCCTTAAAAAGATTCTGTCCTCAGAATCTGGTTTAGTTACACAAGTGAGGATATTTGTCAAGCATATCTGACTCTAATTTCTAAGTAGACCCTTCTACTCGAGGGTTCAAATGTACTCACAATAGGTATGCACACATTTCCAAGGACTTGCCTTTGACGATCAAGAATTTGGATTGATCACTATATGCAGAACAACTTGGACAAGAGCCCCATTGGATCCTGATCAATCACTTAATTTAAATCAAATACTTATCGTTTTTATCTTTAACAGACTAAACACACTATATGTACACACTGTTGTGACGGTAACATCAACTCATGAACAACCTTATCTATATTTATCAATACCTCGAATGGTTCACCAATTTTTAGGACTTAACCTGTCTCTTCTACTTAGACTTATCTAGTCTTTTTCAAGATGAAACTTGTACTAACACTACTGGTCCTATTTCTATACTCATATTCTCTCTCGATATAATTTCGCCTTATTTCTTTGTCTACTCCGAGCTGCTTCAATCAATATTACTTCGCTCTTGGTGTGCTGAATTAATTTAGAATTTGACAACTTTCTTTCTCTCACTTTATCTCAATAAAAATGAGGATCTACACTTGCGTTCACATGAATCTTGATAAAGTAGCATTCCAGAGCTGACATCGATGATAACTATTCATTCCTGTGTTTCCTTAAAACTCAACTTCTCAACATATCTTACATTCCTTAAATCACCTCCGTACTTTGACTCTCTGTTTTAGGATGATAGGCGGTGCTCGTTTTCAACTTGGTTTCCAAATATTTAAACATTTCTTACCCCTTTTTATTAATTAAGGCTGAAAAGTAATCTCATATATTCACGTATTATCACCTTTAAGTATTTGAACTTCAAATTTCACTCTTTCCAATTCGTTTATTAACTCCTCGGTAGTCTTAATTACATCCAACCCTTCCTGTCGGTATAGGGCATCTGTTATCATACAGCTTTGCTTAGGTAGTTGTTAATGGATTAATTCAGAACCTTTTGTTAACCTTAGTAAATATTTCATTCTAGAAAACTTAACTCATAGTTGCTTTCCTTCTGATCCTTGGAGAAAAAAAAATTCTTGGGCATTCCACGCAGACTTTCTTATTCTTTGAGTAGCTGAGGATGTTATCAATAAATACAGTTTGCTTATCTAAGTACTCCTTATACACCATGATCCTTAATTCCTTATAGTCATCTGATACACTTGTTATTTCACATAACATCACCAAAGCTTGCTATGCTCTTAACTCACTTCAATCGTAATCTCTGATATGTTCTCAGGTCGGATCTTAAGTTAATCCTCGAGATATAACACACTTCTTGGATTAGGTTTCATAGGTAATCAATTCTTTATAGAGTCTCACTTCTCCATATTCGTTGTTTTGTTAAACTCCCGATAATCAGTACATACTCTTATACTTTCATTCCTTTTTCTCCCTTAACATCACCGGTACACTTCACGATTCGCTTCTTGTAGAATCACTACCTGGATCTGCCTTATTTACTAGGCCTCCGATATTTCGCCTTAATCCTTTGACATGTCCACACTTCCTAATCCATCTTGAAATTTCCTTCGTATACCTGGTTAGCATTATTTTTCTTTAAATTTCCATATATCTTGGCATTTCTTCAATAACTTAAATACTTAATATTGTGAATTCCCTGTGGGATCTCGTTTCTTAATTCTTCTACTTGTAGCATCCAAGTGCTGGAAGAAAATCTGGAGATATCGTGATCGTTCTCCTGGGCGCATAAATTTCCTTTTTCTAACTACTAACATCGTGATCCATTATCTTCTCTTGACATCTTATCTTTCCCTTCACAACTTCAACTGAAAGGTTACACTATCCATCTTTCTTCCTTTTGGATTATGAACTTTAGCTTCCAATTCCAACTTTCAGAATTCTATAGTTAATTCCTCTGGTGCAGTCTCTCTGTTCTTCTCTCCTTTTTGCTTATCGTTTGCCACTACATTTGTTTTCCCTCGTGAATACATACTTCAAACTCTTATGGTCCGTATAGATCTTACATCTTTCTCCATATTTATCATGTTTTTCCCCAATCTTTTAAAACAAATGTTGGTATTGTTAGTCCCAATTATAATTAGGATACGTCTGCTCATAAAGTTTCGGTTGTCTGGGTGCATATACAATAACGTTATTGTGCTGCATCAGCACATATCCTACTCCCTTATGAGAAGCATCACTATAACTACCATACCTCCTTGATATTCTCGAAATGATAAAGTAGGTGCTGTAAGCATTCTCTCCTTTAACTCCGCAAAAATTTCTTTACCCTTTTCCATTTCATTTAAATTTCTTGCTTTTCCTGGTTAGCTTCATCGAAGGCGTTGTAACTTTTAAGAAATCTTGAACCAATTTTCAATATTAACCAGTCTAGGGTAAAACTTTTTACTTTTATTGGTGCTTTTGGCCTTCCTTCATATTAACTTTAATTTCTACTGGATCTCTTTTGATCTTCTCCACATTGACTATTTATGCTAAGAACTATATTTCATACAACTTCTTTCTTCTCCAACTTTCCAGTCATCATTAAATGCTTCGCATGGTCCTCCGTTGACTTTAAGTATCACAACTATTGCTTACTCGGATATTCCTTAAAGGTGCTGTCCATCCAGTTCAAATATTACTAGTATATTGGTTAATCCAATTGACTATACGAGAACAGTACTTAGTTCTGAAAATTATCTTTGATATATCCATAGGTTTAATCTTTAGTTGGTGAAATACCAAGTCTTAAATCAATCTCATAAAAGTACTTTGCTTCTTTCATTTGATCAAACAAATCATTGGGTCGAGGTAACAGATGCTTGCTTTTGATAGTAAACTTGTTGAGCTCTCGCTAGTTGACGCATAATCACATACTTCCATTTTTCTTATTAACATTTAATATCGGTGCACCTTATGGGATATACTAGGTCTAATCGCTTCTTCTTCTAACATTTCTTGCATTTACTTTGCTAACTCCTTCACTTTAACTGGCGCCATTCTATGCGGGGCCTTGGACACTGGCTTCATTTCAGGTGCTAAGTCAGTCACGAACTCAATTTCTATATCCGAAGGAAATGTTGATAACTCATCCAAAAACATATCTTGAAACTCCTTAATTACTATAAAATCTTCAAACCTTGTTTGCTTCCGACTTTTATGTATTCCATAATCACCATAATGCTCATATCTTGATCCCCGTAATCATCATTAACAAATTCGTTACCTTCTTTCATCTTCTGAACCTCCTCACCTTCTGATTTGGCGTCCTCAAAATTATCTTATCATCACGACGGTCTATCTGTACATCACACTTTAATAGTTAATCCATTCCTTAGAATAATGTCAAATCCTCTTATCTTCCATGATATCAATTCTTCACAACTGATTCCCAGAAATCTTAATTCCATTATTGGTACTCACTTATTTAACAACTACACATTCTTGACTTGTTAGTCCTTTAATCACAATCTTATCAATTCAACAGGGTAATTCATCTTATCAACAAAACCTTGGGAGCTAAACAATCAAGTTGCTCTCACATCTTTCAGTACTTTAACGCATAAAGTATCCACGATAATCATTTACATCACCACATCCGTATTCTGAATAACATATTTCACAGGAGAATCGCAATTTCTCGTTCTCGAAGACGTATTCCTTATTGGAGTAGATACCCTTGACTCTTAGTTCATCCCTGACTGGGCTAGTGATTTACAATTTTGTCATATGCCTTTGTTTGATTTCCATGCGTAAAATGTAGATGGAACTGCGTCCACTTATTTCAGGATATGTTGATTTCTGTTTGAAAACTTCTTGTAAAGAACGACAATACAATGAAACGACCAAAAGGGTTCAAAGTCCAACAAAATTTAGGATTGAAAGAAAGAAGGAACAAGGATTTGAATATGAATGAGACAACCACATTGGTACTTAAGATGGCCAGTCTTTCATACCATATAGCATACAGCACATGATTAGGTGGCGTCCCACCCGACCCTTCGTCATTCTGACAAAGTGTCTCACCATAACACTGTTTGTCCCAATCAGAAAGCAAAACTTGAGGGAAGCAAATAAATTTGAAAGGAATGGAATATCTTCCTTTTTGATATCATCATAAAGAATAAAAAAAAAATTCATACATTTTTAGGAATTAAAAAGGAATGTACGCGGTAATATTGAAGACAAGAACGATACCACTGGTTACCATCCATATTTCATTTGTATTCATCTTTCGAGCTCGTTCGATCATATCCCAATTGCGTCATATAACAACTTTAGAAAGTCCGCTGAAATGTTTTCGCAACTAAGCATTATAATGAATTTTTACTTGCTAAGTTTTGCGTCTTTAACATCGCACTTACACGTATGATACCTTAACAATTTGACAGGTAACTTCGAGATTCCTCTTTTAATTTAGAATAACCACGTACCATTCGACATAACGATCCTTTTGTTAATAATATTATGCTTTTAGAGAGGTCTGGAAATCTTTCCAATCTTCTTCGATCACGCTCCGGCTTCTGTTAAATCAATGAATTCTTCAGACTCTGATAGTCCTAGTAATTGAATGTATAGTTACTCCATACGCTGATTCTGTTGTAAATTTTTTCAAACAATACTTGCACTTTGCTGTTAGGAATAATCAACTTTTTCATAATCATAGGTTATTTCGTTCTCGAAATTAGCAATACTAAGTCTGAAACAGCATTCTTCCAGGTAATCTGGGCTTTCCAACAAACAAGAAACTCAAGTAGTAACTGCACAACCAATGTTTAAAAATCATTTTATTCGAAAAGGCTTTTAAAAATTTGTAAAGGAAAATCTTTTTCGAAAACTTGTTTAAAAAGTTTGGAAAATCACAAACCTAGTTGCCCTTACTATATAAGTTGGTTGTTGTCCTTCCGACCTATAACAAGATACCAATTTAATGGAACGATCATATAAAGGTCCATTTACTTCAATCTACCTTCTCTCCTTTATTGGGTCCATTTACCTTCCTTAATCGACGAAAACTTCAATTGTCGTTGCATGTTATCTTATTTGTAACTTCACATCAAAGCTTCCATACTGGTAATACTCCCGACATTACCGTTGCAGTAGTTAAGTAAAACAGGCTATCCAATAGTCAATAAGTCTATTTCATAGAACAAAGTTTGCTCGTATCACATCACATTACTACTTTACATATCGCATTTATCATATCATCATCATTTAATTTCATAAAAATCCCAGGTTTATACTTTTCTCTCTTATTCTTTCAAAATTCATCTAGTTCATCCCATAATTATTCACGGGTGGCTTAGTCACTAAGGGCTTCTTTTAACCCGATAACAGCTATCCTCTGAAACACTTAAATCTCTTCTCTAAACTTCGTCTTACCTTTATTTATAACTCAAGCGCTCACCATTTACTGTAGCTCTCGAATCCATCCTCGTAGGTACAATCACTTCATAGGACAAGTTCTAAACTGGGGGCATAAAACATGATGTAGGGTAAACTAAAGAGATACGCTCACAGCCGAATGTCCAGTAAAATAAGAATAAACAAATGGAAGTTTTTAAATAGGTAGTCTCATATCAAGAGGCGGAAAAATTCGCGTAGAATAGCTTGAAGAAGTGCAACCGTTATAACAGAAGGTAGTACCATTAATGCTGGTGGTGGAACAAGGTGCAAGTCCAATCTGAAAGAAGATGGCGATCCTTGAACGAGAAGCTCCAAACGATCAGATGATATAGGGAAATCAGGATCTGCCATTGCCATTGTCTGAAAATCACATCGCAAGCTAAGAATCCCGAATCGCAACACGAACCGTGCCGGAGACCTACTATGTAGTCGCACTCATCCTTACGACGTCTTAGCTTTCTATTTCCTAATCCTAATCCTAACCCTCTACCCAGTCCCGACAATCTAGGCTTGTTTCAGTAACTTATAACCTGTAGCTCTGATACCAACCTGTGGCGCCCTCCAAATCCGGGTCAGAAGTTTGGGGTCCACAACACATATACAATATATAAACCTGAATAAGAAATATTATTTGCAATAACCCTGCTTTACATAACCACGGATCGCAACAGGTTAAAGTATGAAAACAAGCCACAATCTTAAACTTTATTACAACGTACCAAATCCCAACTAATTTAACTTATAATTGATAATAAAATCATTCTTACAATCTGACTATCTCTATACCGCATGAAGCTTCTGCTAGCTCGATTCAACTCAACTGGAACCTTAGCCCGCACTTTGGACTGAGGAACTTCACTATCATCCATATTCTTTTCAACTGTAAAATATATAAAAGAATCGCAAGGGTGAGCTAACTAGCTCAACAAGTCATAATAGTGATAACTGAGGTTAAACAATGATCAAATGAGATGATTCAAAGGAATCAAGTTTCTTTCTAACTAATCATTAGAATTGGATATTCATTTTATGTTTTAAAAACCAAGGTTAGGCTGCTGATCAGTCACGCACTAACCCCGAGCAAAGCACACAGTACTGCTCTAATTACTGGATCCAAGGCACACATTGGCCTAATTTGACCACGAATCTGGTCTGGCCACGAATCTGGTCTACATAAGAAAACTATCCAATTCTAAAACAATTCAGTGTAATAAACAATGTAATTCAATAAGCAAGATCATAATCCACATTGATAAAGCATTTGTACAAAAGTGTAATGTGTTTCATGAGTATCATAAGGGTATATCAAGGTATGTACGAGAAACGGTTTTCAACCTGTAAAAGTATCAGATATTAGGCAAATAATAGTTTTTCAAGGTATAGTTCTTTGAGGTTTTAAATAATGGTTGAAGTATAAAAGTTTCTGTATTTTCAAACAATTTTGTTTCAGTGTTTGGTGTTTGGTAGTTATACATTTGGGAAGTAGTATCATATTTGTGTGGTTTGTATCTGAGGATCAACAAAGGATGTTTTACAAAGAATAAGGCTTACGGCTCAAGATCAAGAAATCAGGGTTCAAGGTTTAATAGTTTAAAGCACTTGCAATATAAAACAGGAATTATTTTGATGATTAACGACATGTTATGAAACAGTTCGAAAACATTGGTACTATATCTTGAAGAAAATTTCAGAAATACTTGCCTCACAGGGCGTTACAACTGCTACTGACCAACTCTGAGCCGACTCTGCTGCTCAGGCTTTAACGTCCAACCACTAGACCATATTAGATTCGATTTTGATACTCAAGTTTTTCTGTTGAAACTCTATTGAGCTCGTCGACTGAGTACTAGGTCATCTCTAGTCCATCGTTCACTTTCAGGTTCCCGATTATAACCTACAGGGTCGAAATACCCTACGTTAGACGTCTAGGTATGCTTGACATATCCTCGATACTAATTCTTACCCAACGATATTCAAACCCGACTCGTAATTATTCATATTAGAATAACACTTAAAACAATTAGGGTTCACATTCTCAAAATCGATCTAGTATTCATTTTAAGAAAATACGTATACTCGTCATTTTACAAAATTAGGGTTACTGTGTTTTGGTTAAAACATACAACAAAATATACAATCAGGTTCTGTATAAAACATGCGTATATGTATTTACTTATACTCGCTCGACGTCCCGATAATCCTCGGATACGCTCCCGTATTTCCGTAGTTTGATTTTCCCGGAAATCGGGCAGCGTCTCCTTTGTTTATCGGACTACCCGTCGAAACATCAATCGACGTCAAACCAACAATAATTAAATTCACAACTACAATTCCAACCACCAGTTCAATTCAACAATCAATCCCATCATAATTCGTCAAATAATTTACAAACTCGACTTTAATGTAAAATCAAATTCTTGTTTCAACGATAATTTCACGAACTAATTTATTTATTTTAAAATATTAGGACTCAGAATAAACATCACAGTCCACCGTCGGCTCGCCAAGGCTCATCGTCGACGGCGGCAAAATTTACGGGTACCCGATTATTTCGGGTTTCCGACGCGAATTTCACCGATTGAAATTTTCAAAATAACTCGAAGCCTTGAATTTACAATTCGAAACATCACAGAAGCAACATCAGAATCATGTTGTCGAATTAAATTAAAAATTATAGAACAAGTATTTGGACCACTAGCGTAACAGCAAACCCAAACAACATCGCAGCAAACCCCTACCACCACACGCACATATGCGCGGTGGCCGGAGAATTAACACAACCACAGAGACACAGTAGCAGGAAACAATTAGAGAACCAGGCCACCACACCTCTCGGAAATTCCGAGAGGTAGCAACCAAAATAATCAACTGCAAATATATACACACTGATAGGTATATACACGCAATCAGCAAGAACCCAGGACTGGACACAATCGCGAACCAACAAAGCCCGCCGGAAAAAGAAAGGAATATCCGGCACTTACTGAAAAGAAAAAGAAACGCAGTGATCGGAACAATATAAGAAAAGGGAAGGAATCAGAGTGATGATGAAAAAAAAAAGAGATTTCCAGAAAGCTAATAGCCGAGAAATGGATATAAGAAAAAAGGAGGTTGTATATGTTTGTTTATTAGTATTTTCTTTTCAATACCCCTGCTGCTTACACGTGTCCTGGCAGGTCTTAAAAATTGAACACGTGTCCATAAGCTCATACATATCCTCGTTAAACCCACATTTTTATCTCTCATTTCGTGTTTTAACGAACCATTACGCGGGGTAAAAGTAACGCGAATTTTTACCAAATCAGTTTTAAAATTTTATAAAAATCCCGAAACTAAATAAAATAAAATTTTCATAATTTTTAAAACATTTTTGAAACGCAACTCGTACGTACATTTCACAATTAACGACTGAGCTGCATTTAAAATGAATTCAGAAAATCGCGAAAATAATCTTATAATATTATAAATATCCCGAAGTAAATAAAAACGTAATTTTCATAATTTTAACATAATTTTTGAAACGCCGCTTATACCCGTTTTTAACAAATAACCGAAACAACGTGCGGGTGAAATTAATCCCGAAAATTTCCAAAATAATTTTAAAATTCTCAAAATATTCCAAACTTAAATAAATATGAGTTTCATAATTTTTGAAGAATTCTAGAATTAAATATGGATTTTACAAATAAAAGCAATTAAAAAATCATTTAAGGATAAATAATTAATAAAATATTGATTTCTCAATTTTATAAAATCCTAAAAATAATTATTATAATTATAAAACCATAAAAACAATTTTAGAGACACTTCAAATATTTATACAAATAAATTTGCATTAAATCCACTTTTAAAAGTGAAACAATTCAATACCATTCCTTAATTAATCACGCGGACAACCCGGTACACCATAAATCACACACAAATAATAATCAGACAACACATAGCGGTCAAAACCAATACACATATTTTATTTATCTAATAATTCCATAATTACATAATTCAAAAATACGCGAGTTGTTATATCCTTCCCCCCTTAAAAAGATTCTGTCCTCAGAATCTGGTTTAGTTACACAAGTGAGGATATTTGTCAAGCATATCTGACTCTAATTTCTAAGTAGACCCTTCTACTCGAGGGTTCAAATGTACTCACAATAGGTATGCACACATTTCCAAGGACTTGCCTTTGACGATCAAGAATTTGGATTGATCACTATATGCAGAACAACTTGGACAAGAGCCCCATTGGATCCTGATCAATCACTTAATTTAAATCAAATACTTATCGTTTTTATCTTTAACAGACTAAACACACTATATGTACACACTGTTGTGACGGTAACATCAACTCATGAACAACCTTATCTATATTTATCAATACCTCGAATGGTTCACCAATTTTTAGGACTTAACCTGTCTCTTCTACTTAGACTTATCTAGTCTTTTTCAAGATGAAACTTGTACTAACACTACTGGTCCTATTTCTATACTCATATTCTCTCTCGATATAATTTCGCCTTATTTCTTTGTCTACTCCGAGCTGCTTCAATCAATATTACTTCGCTCTTGGTGTGCTGAATTAATTTAGAATTTGACAACTTTCTTTCTCTCACTTTATCTCAATAAAAATGAGGATCTACACTTGCGTTCACATGAATCTTGATAAAGTAACATTCCAGAGCTGACATCGATGATAACTATTCATTCCTGTGTTTCCTTAAAACTCAACTTCTCAACATATCTTACATTCCTTAAATCACCTCCGTACTTTGACTCTCTGTTTTAGGATGATAGGCGGTGCTCGTTTTCAACTTGGTTTCCAAATATTTAAACATTTCTTACCCCTTTTTATTAATTAAGGCTGAAAAGTAATCTCATATATTCACGTATTATCACCTTTAAGTATTTGAACTTCAAATTTCACTCTTTCCAATTCGTTTATTAACTCCTCGGTAGTCTTAATTACATCCAACCCTTCCTGTCGGTATAGGGCATCTGTTATCATACAGCTTTGCTTAGGTAGTTGTTAATGGATTAATTCAGAACCTTTTGTTAACCTTAGTAAATATTTCATTCTAGAAAACTTAACTCATAGTTGCTTTCCTTCTGATCCTTGGAGAAAAAAAAATTCTTGGGCATTCCACGCAGACTTTCTTATTCTTTGAGTAGCTGAGGATGTTATCAATAAATACAGTTTGCTTATCTAAGTACTCCTTATACACCATGATCCTTAATTCCTTATAGTCATCTGATACACTTGTTATTTCACATAACATCACCAAAGCTTGCTATGCTCTTAACTCACTTCAATCGTAATCTCTGATATGTTCTCAGGTCGGATCTTAAGTTAATCCTCGAGATATAACACACTTCTTGGATTAGGTTTCATAGGTAATCAATTCTTTATAGAGTCTCACTTCTCCATATTCGTTGTTTTGTTAAACTCCCGATAATCAGTACATACTCTTATACTTTCATTCCTTTTTCTCCCTTAACATCACCGGTACACTTCACGATTCGCTTCTTGTAGAATCACTACCTGGATCTGCCTTATTTACTAGGCCTCCGATATTTCGCCTTAATCCTTTGACATGTCCACACTTCCTAATCCATCTTGAAATTTCCTTCGTATACCTGGTTAGCATTATTTTTCTTTAAATTTCCATATATCTTGGCATTTCTTCAATAACTTAAATACTTAATATTGTGAATTCCCTGTGGGATCTCGTTTCTTAATTCTTCTACTTGTAGCATCCAAGTGCTGGAAGAAAATCTGGAGATATCGTGATCGTTCTCCTGGGCGCATAAATTTCCTTTTTCTAACTACTAACATCGTGATCCATTATCTTCTCTTGACATCTTATCTTTCCCTTCACAACTTCAACTGAAAGGTTACACTATCCATCTTTCTTCCTTTTGGATTATGAACTTTAGCTTCCAATTCCAACTTTCAGAATTCTATAGTTAATTCCTCTGGTGCAGTCTCTCTGTTCTTCTCTCCTTTTTGCTTATCGTTTGCCACTACATTTGTTTTCCCTCGTGAATACATACTTCAAACTCTTATGGTCCGTATAGATCTTACATCTTTCTCCATATTTATCATGTTTTTCCCCAATCTTTTAAAACAAATGTTGGTATTGTTAGTCCCAATTATAATTAGGATACGTCTGCTCATAAAGTTTCGGTTGTCTGGGTGCATATACAATAACGTTATTGTGCTGCATCAGCACATATCCTACTCCCTTATGAGAAGCATCACTATAACTACCATACCTCCTTGATATTCTCGAAATGATAAAGTAGGTGCTGTAAGCATTCTCTCCTTTAACTCCGCAAAAATTTCTTTACCCTTTTCCATTTCATTTAAATTTCTTGCTTTTCCTGGTTAGCTTCATCGAAGGCGTTGTAACTTTTAAGAAATCTTGAACCAATTTTCAATATTAACCAGTCTAGGGTAAAACTTTTTACTTTTATTGGTGCTTTTGGCCTTCCTTCATATTAACTTTAATTTCTACTGGATCTCTTTTGATCTTCTCCACATTGACTATTTATGCTAAGAACTATATTTCATACAACTTCTTTCTTCTCCAACTTTCCAGTCATCATTAAATGCTTCGCATGGTCCTCCGTTGACTTTAAGTATCACAACTATTGCTTACTCGGATATTCCTTAAAGGTGTTGTCCATCCAGTTCAAATATTACTAGTATATTGGTTAATCCAATTGACTATACGAGAACAGTACTTAGTTCTGAAAATTATCTTTGATATATCCATAGGTTTAATCTTTAGTTGGTGAAATACCAAGTCTTAAATCAATCTCATAAAAGTACTTTGCTTCTTTCATTTGATCAAACAAATCATTGGGTCGAGGTAACAGATGCTTGCTTTTGATAGTAAACTTGTTGAGCTCTCGCTAGTTGACGCATAATCACATACTTCCATTTTTCTTATTAACATTTAATATCGGTGCACCTTATGGGATATACTAGGTCTAATCGCTTCTTCTTCTAACATTTCTTGCATTTACTTTGCTAACTCCTTCACTTTAACTGGCGCCATTCTATGCGGGGCCTTGGACACTGGCTTCATTTCAGGTGCTAAGTCAGTCACGAACTCAATTTCTATATCCGAAGGAAATGTTGATAACTCATCCAAAAACATATCTTGAAACTCCTTAATTACTATAAAATCTTCAAACCTTGTTTGCTTCCGACTTTTATGTATTCCATAATCACCATAATGCTCATATCTTGATCCCCGTAATCATCATTAACAAATTCGTTACCTTCTTTCATCTTCTGAACCTCCTCACCTTCTGATTTGGCGTCCTCAAAATTATCTTATCATCACGACGGTCTATCTGTACATCACACTTTAATAGTTAATCCATTCCTTAGAATAATGTCAAATCCTCTTATCTTCCATGATATCAATTCTTCATAACTGATTCCCAGAAATCTTAATTCCATTATTGGTACTCACTTATTTAACAACTACACATTCTTGACTTGTTAGTCCTTTAATCACAATCTTATCAATTCAACAGGGTAATTCATCTTATCAACAAAACCTTGGGAGCTAAACAATCAAGTTGCTCTCACATCTTTCAGTACTTTAACGCATAAAGTATCCACGATAATCATTTACATCACCACATCCGTATTCTGAATAACATATTTCACAGGAGAATCGCAATTTCTCGTTCTCGAAGACGTATTCCTTATTGGAGTAGATACCCTTGACTCTTAGTTCATCCCTGACTGGGCTAGTGATTTACAATTTTGTCATATGCCTTTGTTTGATTTCCATGCGTAAAATGTAGATGGAACTGCGTCCACTTATTTCAGGATATGTTGATTTCTGTTTGAAAACTTCTTGTAAAGAACGACAATACAATGAAACGACCAAAAGGGTTCAAAGTCCAACAAAATTTAGGATTGAAAGAAAGAAGGAACAAGGATTTGAATATGAATGAGACAACCACATTGGTACTTAAGATGGCCAGTCTTTCATACCATATAGCATACAACACATGATTAGGTGGCGTCCCACCCGACCCTTCGTCATTCTGACAAAGTGTCTCACCATAACACTGTTTGTCCCAATCAGAAAGCAAAACTTGAGGGAAGCAAATAAATTTGAAAGGAATGGAATATCTTCCTTTTTGATGTCATCATAAAGAATAAAAAAAAAATTCATACATTTTTAGGAATTAAAAAGGAATGTACGCGGTAATATTGAAGACAAGAACGATACCACTGGTTACCATCCATATTTCATTTGTATTCATCTTTCGAGCTCGTTCGATCATATCCCAATTGCGTCATATAACAACTTTAGAAAGTCCGCTGAAATGTTTTCGCAACTAAGCATTATAATGAATTTTTACTTGCTAAGTTTTGCGTCTTTAACATCGCACTTACACGTATGATACCTTAACAATTTGACAGGTAACTTCGAGATTCCTCTTTTAATTTAGAATAACCACGTACCATTCGACATAACGATCCTTTTGTTAATAATATTATGCTTTTAGAGAGGTCTGGAAATCTTTCCAATCTTCTTCGATCACGCTCCGGCTTCTGTTAAATCAATGAATTCTTCAGACTCTGATAGTCCTAGTAATTGAATGTATAGTTACTCCATACGCTGATTCTGTTGTAAATTTTTTCAAACAATACTTGCACTTTGCTGTTAGGAATAATCAACTTTTTCATAATCATAGGTTATTTCGTTCTCGAAATTAGCAATACTAAGTCTGAAACAGCATTCTTCCAGGTAATCTGGGCTTTCCAACAAACAAGAAACTCAAGTAGTAACTGCACAACCAATGTTTAAAAATCATTTTATTCGAAAAGGCTTTTAAAAATTTGTAAAGGAAAATCTTTTTCGAAAACTTGTTTAAAAAGTTTGGAAAATCACAAACCTAGTTGCCCTTACTATATAAGTTGGTTGTTGTCCTTCCGACCTATAACAAGATACCAATTTAATGGAACGATCATATAAAGGTCCATTTACTTCAATCTACCTTCTCTCCTTTATTGGGTCCATTTACCTTCCTTAATCGACGAAAACTTCAATTGTCGTTGCATGTTATCTTATTTGTAACTTCACATCAAAGCTTCCATACTGGTAATACTCCCGACATTACCGTTGCAGTAGTTAAGTAAAACAGGCTATCCAATAGTCAATAAGTCTATTTCATAGAACAAAGTTTGCTCGTATCACATCACATTACTACTTTACATATCGCATTTATCATATCATCATCATTTAATTTCATAAAAATCCCAGGTTTATACTTTTCTCTCTTATTCTTTCAAAATTCATCTAGTTCATCCCATAATTATTCACGGGTGGCTTAGTCACTAAGGGCTTCTTTTAACCCGATAACAGCTATCCTCTGAAACACTTAAATCTCTTCTCTAAACTTCGTCTTACCTTTATTTATAACTCAAGCGCTCACCATTTACTGTAGCTCTCGAATCCATCCTCGTAGGTACAATCACTTCATAGGACAAGTTCTAAACTGGGGGCATAAAACATGATGTAGGGTAAACTAAAGAGATACGCTCACAGCCGAATGTCCAGTAAAATAAGAATAAACAAATGGAAGTTTTTAAATAGGTAGTCTCATATCAAGAGGCGGAAAAATTCGCGTAGAATAGCTTGAAGAAGTGCAACCGTTATAACAGAAGGTAGTACCATTAATGCTGGTGGTGGAACAAGGTGCAAGTCCAATCTGAAAGAAGATGGCGATCCTTGAACGAGAAGCTCCAAACGATCAGATGATATAGGGAAATCAGGATCTGCCATTGCCATTGTCTGAAAATCACATCGCAAGCTAAGAATCCCGAATCGCAACACGAACCGTGCCGGAGACCTACTATGTAGTCGCACTCATCCTTACGACGTCTTAGCTTTCTATTTCCTAATCCTAATCCTAACCCTCTACCCAGTCCCGACAATCTAGGCTTGTTTCAGTAACTTATAACCTGTAGCTCTGATACCAACCTGTGGCGCCCTCCAAATCCGGGTCAGAAGTTTGGGGTCCACAACACATATACAATATATAAACCTGAATAAGAAATATTATTTGCAATAACCCTGCTTTACATAACCACGGATCGCAACAGGTTAAAGTATGAAAACAAGCCACAATCTTAAACTTTATTACAACGTACCAAATCCCAACTAATTTAACTTATAATTGATAATAAAATCATTCTTACAATCTGACTATCTCTATACCGCATGAAGCTTCTGCTAGCTCGATTCAACTCAACTGGAACCTTAGCCCGCACTTTGGACTGAGGAACTTCACTATCATCCATATTCTTTTCAACTGTAAAATATATAAAAGAATCGCAAGGGTGAGCTAACTAGCTCAACAAGTCATAATAGTGATAACTGAGGTTAAACAATGATCAAATGAGATGATTCAAAGGAATCAAGTTTCTTTCTAACTAATCATTAGAATTGGATATTCATTTTATGTTTTAAAAACCAAGGTTAGGCTGCTGATCAGTCACGCACTAACCCCGAGCAAAGCACACAGTACTGCTCTAATTACTGGATCCAAGGCACACATTGGCCTAATTTGACCACGAATCTGGTCTGGCCACGAATCTGGTCTACATAAGAAAACTATCCAATTCTAAAACAATTCAGTGTAATAAACAATGTAATTCAATAAGCAAGATCATAATCCACATTGATAAAGCATTTGTACAAAAGTGTAATGTGTTTCATGAGTATCATAAGGGTATATCAAGGTATGTACGAGAAACGGTTTTCAACCTGTAAAAGTATCAGATATTAGGCAAATAATAGTTTTTCAAGGTATAGTTCTTTGAGGTTTTAAATAATGGTTGAAGTATAAAAGTTTCTGTATTTTCAAACAATTTTGTTTCAGTGTTTGGTGTTTGGTAGTTATACATTTGGGAAGTAGTATCATATTTGTGTGGTTTGTATCTGAGGATCAACAAAGGATGTTTTACAAAGAATAAGGCTTACGGCTCAAGATCAAGAAATCAGGGTTCAAGGTTTAATAGTTTAAAGCACTTGCAATATAAAACAGGAATTATTTTGATGATTAACGACATGTTATGAAACAGTTCGAAAACATTGGTACTATATCTTGAAGAAAATTTCAGAAATACTTGCCTCACAGGGCGTTACAACTGCTACTGACCAACTCTGAGCCGACTCTGCTGCTCAGGCTTTAACGTCCAACCACTAGACCATATTAGATTCGATTTTGATACTCAAGTTTTTCTGTTGAAACTCTATTGAGCTCGTCGACTGAGTACTAGGTCATCTCTAGTCCATCGTTCACTTTCAGGTTCCCGATTATAACCTACAGGGTCGAAATACCCTACGTTAGACGTCTAGGTATGCTTGACATATCCTCGATACTAATTCTTACCCAACGATATTCAAACCCGACTCGTAATTATTCATATTAGAATAACACTTAAAACAATTAGGGTTCACATTCTCAAAATCGATCTAGTATTCATTTTAAGAAAATACGTATACTCGTCATTTTACAAAATTAGGGTTACTGTGTTTTGGTTAAAACATACAACAAAATATACAATCAGGTTCTGTATAAAACATGCGTATATGTATTTACTTATACTCGCTCGACGTCCCGATAATCCTCGGATACGCTCCTGTATTTCCGTAGTTTGATTTTCCCGGAAATCGGGCAGCGTCTCCTTTGTTTATCGGACTACCCGTCGAAACATCAATCGACGTCAAACCAACAATAATTAAATTCACAACTACAATTCCAACCACCAGTTCAATTCAACAATCAATCCCATCATAATTCGTCAAATAATTTACAAACTCGACTTTAATGTAAAATCAAATTCTTGTTTCAACGATAATTTCACGAACTAATTTATTTATTTTAAAATATTAGGACTCAGAATAAACATCACAGTCCACCGTCGGCTCGCCAAGGCTCATCGTCGACGGCGGCAAAATTTACGGGTACCCGATTATTTCGGGTTTCCGACGCGAATTTCACCGATTGAAATTTTCAAAATAACTCGAAGCCTTGAATTTACAATTCGAAACATCACAGAAGCAACATCAGAATCATGTTGTCGAATTAAATTAAAAATTATAGAACAAGTATTTGGACCACTAGCGTAACAGCAAACCCAAACAACATCGCAGCAAACCCCTACCACCACACGCACATATGCGCGGTGGCCGGAGAATTAACACAACCACAGAGACACAGTAGCAGGAAACAATTAGAGAACCAGGCCACCACACCTCTCGGAAATTCCGAGAGGTAGCAACCAAAACAATCAACTGCAAATATATACACACTGATAGGTATATACACGCAATCAGCAAGAACCCAGGACTGGACACAATCGCGAACCAACAAAGCCCGCCGGAAAAAGAAAGGAATATCCGGCACTTACTGAAAAGAAAAAGAAACGCAGTGATCGGAACAATATAAGAAAAGGGAAGGAATCAGAGTGATGATGAAAAAAAAAAAAGAGATTTCCAGAAAGCTAATAGCCGAGAAATGGATATAAGAAAAAAGGAGGTTGTATATGTTTGTTTATTAGTATTTTCTTTTCAATACCCCTGCTGCTTACACGTGTCCTGGCAGGTCTTAAAAATTGAACACGTGTCCATAAGCTCATACATATCCTCGTTAAACCCACATTTTTATCTCTCATTTCGTGTTTTAACGAACCATTACGCGGGGTAAAAGTAACGCGAATTTTTACCAAATCAGTTTTAAAATTTTATAAAAATCCCGAAACTAAATAAAATAAAATTTTCATAATTTTTAAAACATTTTTGAAACGCAACTCGTACGTACATTTCACAATTAACGACTGAGCTGCATTTAAAATGAATTCAGAAAATCGCGAAAATAATCTTATAATATTATAAATATCCCGAAGTAAATAAAAACGTAATTTTCATAATTTTAACATAATTTTTGAAACGCCGCTTATACCCGTTTTTAACAAATAACCGAAACAACGTGCGGGTGAAATTAATCCCGAAAATTTCCAAAATAATTTTAAAATTCTCAAAATATTCCAAACTTAAATAAATATGAGTTTCATAATTTTTGAAGAATTCTAGAATTAAATATGGATTTTACAAATAAAAGCAATTAAAAAATCATTTAAGGATAAATAATTAATAAAATATTGATTTCTCAATTTTATAAAATCCTAAAAATAATTATTATAATTATAAAACCATAAAAACAATTTTAGAGACACTTCAAATATTTATACAAATAAATTTGCATTAAATCCACTTTTAAAAGTGAAATAATTCAATACCATTCCTTAATTAATCACGCGGACAACCCGGTACACCATAAATCACACACAAATAATAATCAGACAACACATAGCGGTCAAAACCAATACACATATTTTATTTATCTAATAATTCCATAATTACATAATTCAAAAATACGCGAGTTGTTATACGTTGACATCATCATCCGTTGATACCATTATCCGTTGAATACCAACATCCGTCGATGTCATCATCATCCGTTGATGTTTGTAATCATCTGTCGATGCTTATCACCATCATCCGTCGATGATAGTAATTACCATCTATAGATGTTTCTCATAGTTTCTATTTGATATCATCAATTGCTCCTAACAAATGACAAGTGAGATTATCCATTGAGAGCTACAAGAATTCACTTAACTAAATCTACTAAGGTGTTTGGACAATTATCATCAATCCTACAACATATTCCTAATAGACCTTTAGCAGGTTAGACTGATTTAAGAAGAATTTGCCCTGTTAAAATATCAAACAGTAAACATTGATACTGTTCCTCAAATTGAATATATTCCTAGAAAACAGAAAAGTCAAAGACGTAAAGAAAAGCGATTAGTCATAAAGGAAATCAACATAATTGTAAATTTTGAAAGGCCTAACACTAGGTCTCAAGCTATATTAAATGTTGATAGGAGGTATAAGGGGAATGAGAAAGTTGGAGAAAAATCAGCAGTTCCAAAATCTCAAATACTGGTAGATCCGGTCTATACAGTAGATCAAGGTTATGATGATGTTGATGATGATAAAATCATTAAAAAAGAAGCCAATCACGTTCAAAAGAAAAGAGAAGTCATTCTTGCGTCTGATTGGGCTGAAAAGCTGAAAATCACTTCAACCACTAACTCTGCTAAAGTTGAAAAAGTAAATACTTATATTCAACTAATCTCAACCTCTGATACTACTCATATTGAAGACAGAACTGCTCAAAAAAAAGATGATCATTCAATTCTTGATGTGAATCTAAACTACAATGAAGATAAATATGGTTCAAAAGATTCCATAAGTCCTGATAACTCTCGTATTTCACTAGCTACCAAGAAGAAGTTTTTGTGGAGTAGCAATACACCGACACCAAATAGATATTCTTCTGAAATCATCAACAAAATCTACAATGGTACTTCTCAAGAAAGAACAACTGGTAAAACAGGTGATCTGGGTCTACCTAATGCTATACATATCAAGGTGATGCTCTTATTCTCAGAGATCACATCTATTTAACATGAATTAGAGAAAATGTGAAGCTTGAAGATCTACACAAGATAAAATTGGTTCATATTTTTCTTCATATATTTAATACAAAAAAGCCAAAGGAAAAGATCATCTATTTACTTGAATCTGAAAAAGGTTGAGGATATTTCAAGAGCAAATGCAGGATAAACCATGGAAAGATATGGAGTATGTTGTCTTTTTACTCAAAGTCAACAATTCTATAATTGCTAGATAGTCTGAGTTCTTGAAAGATTTCATATACAAAGAGAAATAGTGATTAAATTTAAGTTCTTTCCAGAATACATTGGTGAAGATATGTTGATATGCCGAAAGGAGGTGCTCAGATAAATAAATCTCTGGGAGTGAAAGTTTTTATTTTAAACCAATTGGTAAGAAGGTTGGATTTCTTGAACTGGATGACTTATCTATAAGTAGATCCAAACTTCATGATCTCAGAGCAGCTATTTTTCAAAGTGATGAATCTACTCAAGAGCTGAAGGATATCGAGCAGAGCATGGAAATGTTCTTGAATGTGGCTGACGAAATTCTGCCCAAACATTTTTTCCTTAAAGCTATAGGATACAACATAATTCAAGACCGAATATTAAGGTCAGATGCACTGACTATAACATTGTACACTTGTATTATTTTTGCATTTAGATAGTTTTTGACATCATTAATTAGAAACTCGTACATATTTAAATAATGCACAAGTTAGGCGAGATTGTTATATAAAATTGATGATATCAATATTTAAACTATTAGAGCTTGTCACCGGTACTTTTGATATCAGATTTTGATAAAGGATGACGTCATCAATATTTGTCATCAGTATTTATTGATCAGTATTTGTCATCGACATTTGTTCATATCAGTATTTGTCAAGCTGGAAATCAGGAGACATCACAAAAGGATATATTTTCAGCGATATATCGGTGTAGGGTTTTACTTATTTGTAGCAATCAATAGTTGAATATGTATTAGGCTTCCTTATTCATGTATATCATATCAACTAGATTGATTGTGTAACTGTGCAGTATATACGCACATAATAGGTTTACACTATATATATCGAATATTGTTTTCTCATTCCGTGTAACCTAGCAGCTCTCAGGATATCTATTCATCCTTTGAGAAAGTTTTGTAAATAGTTTATATTCATTAATATAAATAATGTTCTTCCTATTTGAGTTTCAATTCGTTTTGATTGTTTATACTGTATTCACCCCCTATACGGTATACTTAAAGACCTAACACAAATTATAAGTATAAAAATACTCGTACAGTCAAAGGTGGGTAGTTTAAATTTATAAAGGAAAATGTATTATTATTTAATAAGGATGAGATGCGAGAGGTTAGGTGGCATCCTATTCGAACTAAGAAAATACATCATAACAAATACCATGCACGAGGTAAAATTCATGTCTTGGATCATTTTTTTAAAAGTAAAATTCATGTATTCAAGTAAAATTCACATGTATCCTAATTTATAAAGGAGAAGAGTTCGGATTTTAAAAAAATATATCATTATTTATAAACAAGAAGGGTTCAGATCATTTTTTAGCAAATTATAAGTGTAAAAATACATTAATAAAAATGTATTAGTTTTTAACAACGATGTGATGCGAGAGATTAGGTTATATATTCAAAGCATATAATTTCTGATTAGTATTGTGTTTGATGGGATGGGGCTTAAATTAATTGTTATTTAAATTATAATTTTAATTCATATCAGAATTTATAAAAAATTCATATTATAGAAAACATCTCGATACGTACATATACAAGTTCCGGATCACTCTTTTTTTAAATTCATACATGGAAGTAAAATTCACATGTATCATAATTTATGAAGGAAAAAGTTCGGATTTTACGTAAATTTATCATTATTTATAAACAATAGGGGTTCAGGTAATTTTTCAATAAATTAAAAGTTTAAAAATACTTGTATAGTCAAAGTAAAGTAAGTTGGTTTTAAAAAAAATGTATTATTTTAACAAGCATGAGATGCGAGAGGTTAGATGACATACTATTCAAACTATGAAACACATTCATATTTATATAAAATTAGGTTTTCAATTTTATACTAGATAAAAATATTTGAAGTGGATATTTAAAGCAGATAATATCTGATCAGTACTGTGTTTGACCGGAGGGCTGCTTAAATTAATTTTTATATAAATTGTACATTAATTCATATCATATTATAAAAAAATCATGAAATAGGGAAGATATTGATCTGTGAAAAGCTGAAGATGAATGAATATATTAGAGTCAGTGTCTTACATATATCATGCACAAGCTAAAATTCATGTAAAATTTTTAGATCACTCTTTTTTAAAATTCATGTATTCATGTAAAATTCACATGTATCTTAATCTATAAAGAAAAATAGTTCGGATTCTAAAGGAATTTTATCATTATTTATAAACATGAGGGGTTCTTGTCATATTCATAACAAATTAAAAGTCTAAAAATACATGTATAATCAAAGGACAATGGTCTAGATTCAAAAAAATATTAATATTTAACAAGGATGAGATGTGAGATATTAGGTGATATCTGATTCGAACTATAAAACACAATCATATTTTTATAAAATTTGGTTTCAATTTTATACTAGACAAGGACATTCGAAATAAACAAGGTTATATATTTGAAGCAGATAATTTCTGATCAGAATTGTGTTTTACGGGAGGGTGGCTTAAATTATTATTTTTTATCTAAATTATAATATTAATTTATATCAAAATTTATAAAAACAAATCATGACATAGGGAAGATCTTTATCTGTGAAAAGCTGAAGGCCGGTGAATCGAATAGATATAGCTGATTATTAATATCAAGCACGATCTGCAATTCATGTACAAGTCTTGGGTTACTATATTTTTTAAAATTTATGTACACAAGTTAAATTTATTTGTATCCTAATTTATCAAGGGGCGATTTCAAATTTATAAGAAAATTTATCAATATTTATAAATGTTATAGAAAAAACTAGGATATATTTATTACATGTATTTAATGCGAGGTTTCATGAGATCAAGGCCTTTTATGGTTGCGCTTGTGTTTCATGACTCTAATCTACCTTCACAAGATGCCTATGTATCTCTGTGTATTTAGAAAATCAAGGCAAGGGGTAATTCTCAATGGAGGGGTGAGACCCTTTATATTGATGGATGTCCATGTATTGGACTAGGGTTAAGAGACTTGGTGAGCAAGTCTTTGTCTTTGAATAGGCATTGGGGTCCTAAAATGTAGGAAGCAGATTCCTTATTGGTTTAGGTGCCTTGAGGCTACTTTTCACAAAATTATATCCTTTATTGGACACATTTGATGAGCTGTTAATTCACCCTATTTATTAATTATAATTAGGGTTTCGAGCCTCATTAATTGGGATTAGTCATTGGGCCACACTAGGTCTATTTAATCGAGCATTTATTATGCTTTCAGTCCTACTTTATCCCATATCATATCCCCCCAACTTCTAGGAAATTTATTAGAGGTTTCTTAGAAGTTAAGTCATTTATTGTCCCTTTCCCGACATCATTTTTTGACGTAAAGTGTGGAGCAACCTAAACATTTACAACGATTGGCCTTAGGCGAGGCCTCAGATTAATATATATTTTTCCTGAACAATTTCTACAATTTTCCATATATACATTTTGTACCTATTCCCTTTTTAGGAATTTTCTAGCATTTTCCCTTAATTTTCCGGGATTATTTCGTACTTTTGGATATTTTTTCGTTATTTTTTCTAATTGTTTAAGAATTTTTATGTACTCACAAGTATTTTTCCTAAATATTTAGAAATTTTTCTGTACTCACGGGTATTTTTCGTGATTTTTTCTGATATTTCAGAATTTTTCCCTACCATTAAGTATTTTTCGTGATTTTTCTAATACGTTAGGAATTTTTTGGAACATAGGATATTTTTCTTGAATTTTCCTAATATTTTAGAAACTTTTCGGTACCTCTGGGTATTGGTTTCTGATAGAGATAAATAAGTCCTGATTTTATAATTAATGGGCTGCTAGGCCCAATAAGAAGATGTATGATATTTAGATCAGAAATGTTAAGCCTGACAGACCAGATCAGGCCTGGTGGAATAAAAAAGGCCCAAAAGCCCTGATTATTAATTAATTTCAATTAATTAATAAGGGAAAAATCAGCTATTGAGAAGAGTCCCGATAAGGATATAAATCCTTATAGATTAGCCTCAAGGGGACCTAAAAGGATAAGGAATCAGCTTCCTACTTCCTAGGACTCCTAAGTCTGTTCTAATTATGAGACTTGCCCACCAGGTCTCCTATACCAAGTCCAATTCAAGGACTCCCAACATCTATATAAGGGGCCTCACCCCACAAATCAGAACTACGTTTTTTGGCTTGATTCTCTAATTCACAGAGATACGTAGGCATCTCGTAAAGGCAGAATTAAGCTACGATACACGAGAGCAGCCATTAAAGGCCTTGAGCTCCCGAATCTTAGTAATAAATACAGCAAATAATAACCTTAGTTTTTTATCCATAACATTTGGCGCCGTCTGTGGGACGCACAACAACAACCATGGCGAGAACACGGAGAACAATTGGAGCTCTAGAGGAAGGAACACCATCAGAGACAACCCAGGTGATTTCATCAACCGTGGAGGTTCCTCCCCATTCAACTTATGCATCTACTCAGGAGGAAGCCCAGACAGGGGCAACTCAACCCCAGCTACAAGGGACAACTCCCCCTATTCAAGGTACGAATCCTCAAGTTTAACAAATACATATACCTGTGAATTCTCAACCCGTCGGGTATGAATATTTAACTATTGTTACTACTAACCCCCCTTATGGGATGCCCCTTCACCCTGAGGTTGGAGGAAGCGGATATGATGGGCAAAGCGAAGCACGAGGGCGGTCGCCCCCCTATATACGAGGTTTGGGTCCTATCCCTGAGGATCGGGAATTTTCTGGTCCATACACTGAGAGAGACTCCGAATCTTCGGATGATGAAGTGGCCCCGAGAAGGAGGCGTCCTGGAAAAGAGCCAATGGCCGATGGAAAGCAACGCCCCCAGAGCACCCCAGGGGCGAATTCCCAAGAAGTGCAGGAAAGGATCAGGGCTCATGAGGCTGAAATCCAGAGGCTGAGGCGTGATTTGGAGGCTCACCAGGCCACCAGACCCCAGATACTTCCTAGGGGGAGAAATCCTCCTCCTGTCATAGACCTGGATGGTCCGGTAAGAAGAAGGGCTGCTGTCCCAAGAACTGATCCAAGCAATCTCCTTCCCCTTGGAGATCCTGATGATCCAACTCCACCCTTCACAGAAGAGATAATGAATGCCCATATCTCGAGGAAATTCAAGATGCCCACTATCAAAGCCTATGATGGCACGGGAGATCCCGCTAATCATGTTAGGACATTCTCTAATGCACTGCTGCTGCAACCCGTGAATGATGCTATAAAGTGTCGGGCCTTCCCTCAAACCCTGTCGGGTATGGCTCAAAGATGGTACAGTCGCCTGCCCCCAAATTCTATTGGATCGTTCAGAGAATTAAGTCAGGATTTTATTAAGCAATTCATCAGTGGAAGAGTCCATGAGAAAAGTTCAGCATCCCTTATGAGTCTTGTGCAGGGAGCTAAGGAATCCTTGAGAGATTACCTGAATCGTTTTACAAAGGAGGCTTTAAAAGTCCCAGACCTTGATGATAAGGTAGCCATGATAGCACTACAACAAGGAACCAGGGATGAGTTTTTCAAGATGTCCTTGGCCAAACGTCCCCCTGAAAATATGTTGCAACTCCAAGAGAGGGCAGGGAAGTATATCAAGGTTGAAGAAAGCATGAGGAAGACCATAGTAAGTAATGAGCCCACTGGAGGCAAGAAGCGAAAAACTGATTTATAATATATTGCAAAGGACAAATATCCTAGAACCGAACAAAACCCTGATTCAACCCACAAGAAGGGAGGACCTGGGCAAAAGTTCACTGAATATGCTAAACTTAATGCTTCTAGAAGTCAGATTTTAATGGAGATTGAGAAAGACATAGATGTTCACTGGCCTAAGCCCTTGAAGGCTGATCCCGCCAAGCTAGATAAGAGCAAGTATTGCAGGTTTCACAAAGATGTTGGCCATGACACCGATGAGTGTAGGCAATTGAAAGATGAAATTGAGTTCCTCATTCGAAAAGGAAGATTGAACAAATACACTGGAGAAGGAGGGGATAGGAATAATAATGGAAGGAAGAACTTTGAGGATCGTAGGAGGGACCAAGACGATCAGGGGTGGAATCCCCAACCTAGAGGGCCGGTTATAAATGCAATTTTTGGAGGACCACGACGCCCTCGAGGACCTGTGATAAACACGATCTTTGGAGGTCCAACTGCTGCTGGATTGTCCAAAAATTCCAGAAAGGCATACACCAGGGAGGTTATGCATATTGTTGGCGAAGCCCCGAAGAGGGCCAGGACGGAAGTAACATTGGCTTTTGATGATTCCGACCCAGAGGGCGTGAAGTTTCCCCATGACGACCCGCTCGTCATAACACCGATAATAGGAAATAGCCCGGTTAAGAGGGTCCTTGTGGATAATGGTGCTTCTGTGGATATCTTGCTCCACGACACCTTTTTAAGGATGGGGTATAACGACTCCCAGTTGACACCAACCGACATGCCGATATATGGATTTGCTGGAGTAGAATGTCCTGTGGAAGGGATGATCAAATTGCCAACCACCATAGGTACGGAACCAAAGCAAGCAACGCAGATGCTGGATTTCGTGGTGGTAAAGGCTAGTTCAACTTATAATGCTATCATGGGGAGAACAGGGATACATGCCTTCAAGGCAGTCCCCTCTTCCTACCATTCAGTCATGAAGTTTCCCACCCGAAACGGGATTGGAGAAGAGAGAGGAGATCAAAAAATGGCTAGAAACTGTTATGTGGCCTCTTTGAGGGCAGATGGAGTCGGGGGGCAGGTTCTTCCTATTGAAGATATGGATGTTCGAGAAAATGATGAGAATAGAGGAAGGCCAGCAGAAGAATTGGTTTCGGTTCCTTTAGACCCCAAGAATCCTGAGAGGATGACTTTCATTGGAGCCACATTAGAGGAGCCCCTTAGTGGGAAGTTAGTGAAATTTTTGCAAGAAAATAGTGATGTGTTTGCATGGTCAGCAGCTGATATGCCAGGCATAGACCCGGAGTTAATTATTCACAAGCTAAACGTGGATCCAAGCCGGAAGACAGTGAAACAAAAGAAAGAAATTTTGCCCCGGAAAGACAAGAGGCTATAAAACAGGAAGTAAAAAAGCTCTTAGAGGCTGGTTTCATTGAGGAGATTCAATTTCCAGAGTGGTTAACAAACCCTGTAATGGTGAAGAAGGCTAATGGAAAGTGGAGGATGTGTATAGACTTCACTGATCTGAATGATGCATGCCCCAAAGACTGTTTTCCGCTGCCTAGAATTGATACTTTGATTGATGCCACTGCTGGACATGAGATGCTGAGTTTCATGGATGGATTTAGCGGATACAACCAGATCAAAATGCATAAAGATGACATTCCAAAGGTATCATTTATCACTGACTTTGGTGTTTATTGTTATCTTGTTATGGCGTTTGGTCTCAAGAATGCAGGAGCCACCTATCAAAGGTTGGTGAATAAAATTTTTAAGGATCTTATTGGTAAGACTATGGAAGTTTATGTTGATGACATGTTAGTCAAGAGTCTAGTAAAGACTGATCATATAGCCCATTTAAGGGAAGCTTTTGAGGTCCTGAGGTACCACAAGATGATGTTGAATCCTACGAAGTGTGCTTTCGGAGTAGGATCTGGAAAATTCTTGGGATTGATGGTCTCAAAAAGAGGAATTGAGGCTAACCCCGATAAAATAAAGGCGATCCTGGACATGGAACCACCAAAAACCATCAAGGATGTTCAGAAGCTCACAGGAAGGGTTGCTGCGCTAGGACGATTCATCTCCAAGTTAGGAGACAAGTGCTTGTCATTTTTCAAGTCACTAAAGAGCATCAAAGGCTTTGTATGGAGTGAGGAAAATCAAAAGGCATTTGAAGAGTTAAAGAAGTATATGGGCCAGGCCCCGTTGTTGGCCATGCCAGTTCTGAATGAAGTTTTATTCTTGTACTTGGCTATTTCAGATAGCGCCTTGAGCACGATGTTGGTTAAGGAGGAACTGAAGGTCCAGAAACCCGTATACTATGTCAGCAAAATTTTGCATGACACTGAGTTGAATTATTCAACTATTGAGAAATTCGCTCTAGCCTTGGTAATGGCTTCAAGAAAACTGTGTCCTTACTTTCAGGCTCATCGGATTGAGGTGCTAACGAATCAGCCACTGAGAAATATCATTCACAGTCCCAAGGCAAGTGGGAGATTGATTAAGTGGGCAATAGAGTTGGGAGAGTTCGATCTCAAGTATAAGCCACGTATGGCCATAAAAGCCCAGGCACTAGCTAACTTCGTGGTGGAATGTACCATACCCAACCAAGAAATCGGGGGGCAGGAAGATGCCATACCTCAAGACAAGGGAGTCGATAATGAAAGCAAAGAGAAGGATGATAAAGAGTATTGGGTTCTCTATTTTGATGGAGCATCAAAAACAAACTCCAGTGGAGCAGGGTTGGTTTTGCAAAGCCCTGATGGGTTCTTAATTGAGTATGCCATAAAGCTAGACTTCCCAACCACAAATAATGAGGCAGAATATGAAGCCCTGATAGCTGGCCTTGGTCTAGCTGGGAAACTTAGAGTTAAAAACTTAAAGGTCCGCGGAGACTCAAAGCTTATCATATCCCAGGTAAAGGGAGAATTTGATGCAAGGGATGATACGATGGCTAAGTATGTACGCCTAGTAAGGGCTGTGATGACTCAATTTAATGAATGCCATGTTGAACACATTCCAAGGGAAGAAAATGCTAAGGCAGATGCGCTATCAAAGTTTGCTTCATCTGAGATAGAAGAAAGTTCAGGAAGTGTATACTTCCGTGTATTGAAGACACGAAGCATAGATGTTAAGCTTGTGGCTCCCATAGGCCTGGGGACGTCATGGATTGATCCCATCAAGGCTCACATTCAGACCGGTTGGTTGCCAAGAGATGCAAATGAAGCACGGAAGTTAACTATTCGAGCACTAAGGTACTCTTTGATAGATGGGATTCTGTATAAAAGATCTTTCGTGGTTCCTTACTTAAGGTGTCTCAGGCCCGATGAGGCACGCTTGGCTCTTGAGGAAGTACATGAAGGTATTTGTGGGCAACACCTGGGGGGCAGGGCCTTGGCTCATAAGATAACCCGTTTAGGCTTCTATTGTCCAGAAATGATGGCTGATGCCAAAGAATATGTGAAGAAGTGTGATCGCTGTCAGAAGCATGCACCAGTTGTTAGACAACCCCCCGAGATGCTGACCTCTATCAACTCCCCAATCCCCTTTGCTATATGGGGGATGGATATTCTAGGGCCTTTCTCTATGGCCACAGCACAAAGGAAGTTTCTGGTTGTAGCCATTGATTATTTCACTAAGTGGATTGAAGCCAAGCCCTTGGCCAAAATCACAACTAAGCAGGTTGCACAATTCCTGTGGGAAAACATTATGTGCCGATATGGGATTCCCCGTATCCTCGTCACTGACAATGGAACACAATTCAACAATGAGGAATTCAAGAAGTATTGTGAAGAAAATGAAATTGAGTTACGGTTCACCTCTGTGGCTCACCCGCAAGCCAATGGGCAAGCGGAGGTAGCAAATCGGATAATCCTGGATGGACTACGGAAGAGGATCGAGAAGTCAAGAAATAATTGGGTGGATGAGATACTTCCAATACTATGGGCCTATAGGACTACCTGTAGAGTCACGACTGGAGCAACTCCCTTCATGTTGGCATATGGGGCAGAAGCAGTGGTTCCCGTGGAGATATCACATTCTTCTCCAAGAATTCAAGCTTTCAATGCTGGGGAAAATGAGGAAGGGCAAAGGTTGGCGCTGGACTTAATTGATGAAGTGCGAGATAAGGCACATGCAAAGATAGTAGAGTATCAGAAAAAGGCTTCGTTCTACTACAATCTAAGGGTTAAAGAGAGGTTTTTCAAACAAGGTGATCTAGTCTTGAGAAAAATAGAGGCTTCTGGTGACGGACAGAAAGGAAAGCTAGCCCCAAATTGGGAAGGGTCGTACAGAGTCAAGAGCGTTCAGGGTAGAGGAACCTACAAGCTAGAAACTATGGATGGTTTTGAAGTCCCGAGGACCTGGCACGCACAAAACCTGAAGGTTTACTACGTGTAAGATAGGCGAAGTATAATTCTCACTTGTCATTGTGACAAGTAGGTTTAAAAGCACCTGGAAGCTTTGCTTGCGTAGGATTTTATATTCCAGTAGAATTTACATTGTCTAGTTATTATTGATTAGGGTCGAACCCATGCTATGTAAGGTTTTGAAAAACCAGACTTCATATTAAAGAGTTTGAAATCCAAGGATGTTTAAGATTCAAATGCATATTAAGATTGTAAAGTCAAAACAAAAAGAGGCAAGAAAAACAACATATAAAATATAAGCCCCGAAGGGTAATAAGTTCTGAATACGATTAAGTCAATACATAGAAAGCCACAATGGGCCAAACAAGAAAAATAAAATACTCAAAGATCCTTGAAGAAGTCATCATCGATGTTTCCTTCATCGGCAGCAGAAGAAGGAACTGGAACAGGATCAGCACCTCGAGGAGAAACAGCTGCGGCCTCAGGAGAAGAAGCAAGAATAGGAGAAAGAGGGATATCATCAAGAAGAGGCTCTTTCCCAGGAATATCAGGGACTGGATAGGCAGTAAGAGTCACCTCCGGAATCTTCTTCCCAATCTCCTCTACTATCTGCTCCCAACAGCTAGAAAAGGTCTCCGGGAAGTTAGCATCGTACTCAGCATTTAGGACATCCTGAAAGTCCTGAGATGCCTTATACTCAGCTATCACCTCAGCTCGGGCCCTTTGAGCATCCAGCTCCATCTTACGAACTTTCTCCTTCTCATCCGCCAGCTCCTTCTCTACCTCACGGAAATGAGTGAAGTTGGCCTCGGAAGCCTTGAGGTACCTATCCCTGTCCCTCTCAGCAATAGTTAGGCTGGTCCTCACATCCTTCAAATTGTGAAGGGCAGCCTGGAGATAGGTATTCATCTGCACGAACATATCAAAGTACAGTAAGTAAAAAAAAACAGTTAAAAAAGGAAGAGGCTTACAGAAGCCACGGCCTGAGCACCCAGACGCTTAATCTGTAGGTCATCAGAAGACTCTACGATCTCAGCCCTGTCACGAGGCGTGATCACACTCTGAGACCAAACGGCGGCAGCCTCGGAACTCCCTACCACCGTGTCCCTCCTCTGAAGGCCCCAAGTGACGGTGAAGGGAGAGGTATCTTCATCAAGGCTAGGAGGCCTCTGGGATAAAAAGGTAGGGACGGCCTCCTGAACCGTGACTGAAGGGCCGTCACCAATCCTAACCCGCTTGTCGCGGTGGGTCTCAACAGCAGAGCCCTTGGCGGCGCGGGCCTCCCGCTTCTTGAAGATCGTGTCCAAAGCGGCCCTAGCTGCAGGCAAATACGAGCACGTAAGAAAAAGGACAAATAGAGAATGGAGAAAATGGAACAAAAAGGGGAAAGAAATACCCTCGGGACCAAGGTCACTTAGACCTAAACCTTGCAAATTACCCTCTGAAAGGATGAGAGCGCAATGGTGCAAGTTATCAGCAGTAATGGCCTTGATGGCCGCATCCTCATCTATCCCCAATTTTAGGTCTCTTAAAGACCCGTCTATACTTTTTGAGAAGTTGGGCCTAAAAAAATGGTCCCAACCCTCCTCGGAATCCAGAAATACATAAAACCACTCACTCTTCCATGTTGGATACGAGTCAGGATTGGTGCCAGAAATAAAGCAGGAACGAGCCAAGGATCTATGAACTATTTTGACCCATCCTTGGTCCTCAGAAGCATTTACAAATTTAAATAAATAACGAAAGACACAAACATTTGGCTCAAAACCGTGTTTACGAGATTGGGCCATATAACAGTGAATAAAACGCCAAGAGTTGGGTGTGAGTTGGGTCGGACAGACTCGGGCCTCAGCCAAAAGGCGAAAAACAAAAGGATGAGGAGGTAGGCGAAAACCAGCATAGAAGGTTTCCTTATAGACCCGAATGGCCCCAGGTTTTGGGTAGCAGGCCCTATCATTTGGGCCTGGAGCCTCGGCCCTATAAGGGTGAGAAATGCCAAAAAGGCGGGCTATGGTACCTACTTGATCTGGACCAAATCTAGAAGGATAATTATATGCATCTAAGTGTAACATGTTAGGAAAGGCTTGCCCAAATTCGGTTAAAAGATCCCTAAGAGAAATAACTGAGGAATGTATAAGAGATTTTTTACCTCGGCTGGCCCTAGAGGGACGGGCAACAGCTTGGGGGACATGGGAGTGAGATGAATCAGAATCCGCCATGGATGAAGACAAAAACCCAGGAAGCTCTTGAAAGTAAGTAAAGAAGATGAAGATTCAAACGGAATCTTCAAAATAAGCCCAGAAAGCGGCGGAGTAGAAAGCCGAAAATCACTTGGAGGTGGCGATTCTTGAGAGACTAATTGCAGAGTTGAAGTTTAGAAATTTTTGTGAAAGTGAAGTGTGAGAAATGAACTCACACTCCACCTCTTATATAGAGGAGCTCAAAGATGCACAAACGGGCCTGGGCCTAAGAAAAAGGCGGGAAGCCTATAAGATTTGAATTTTGAAAAGATTTAAAATCAAAGTTCATTGAATGAATCAAGGCTCGAACAGCCTCAACAACGTCCAGGGTACATTATCCAACGCCGTTGTTAGAAGTGTGGCTCCTAGGCGTTGTACAACAACGCCCAGGAAGCATTTGTCCTCAACAACGCCCAGGATGCATTGTCCCTAGCCGTTGTGAGGAGTGTGGCTCCTAGGCGTGGATCAACAACGCCCAGGGTACATTATCCCGAGCCGTTGTTAGAAGTGTGGCTCCTAGGCGTGGTACAACAACGCCCAGGAAGCATCTGTCCTCAAAAACGCCCAGGATGCATTGTCCCTAG
Organism: Apium graveolens; assembly: GCF_009905375.1. Classification (NCBI taxonomy): domain Eukaryota; kingdom Viridiplantae; phylum Streptophyta; class Magnoliopsida; order Apiales; family Apiaceae; genus Apium; species Apium graveolens. The sequence goes on along the minus strand of NC_133654.1, from coordinate 163,600,695 downwards.
CCGTTGTGAGGAGTGTGGCTCCTAGGCGTGGATCAACAACGCCCAGGAAGCATCTGTCTCCAACAATGCCCAGGACGCAAGTTTCCTAGACGTTGTTAGAAAACTGTCTCCTAGGCGTGGGTGCACGACGTCTAGGATCTATGAATGCATCAGCCTCCAACAACGCCCAGGACGCAAGTTTCCTAGACGTTGTTAGGAAACCGTCTCCTAGGCGTGGATCAACAACGCCCAGGAAGCATCAGCCTCCAACAACGCCCAGGACGCAAGTTTCCTAGACGTTGTTAGGAAACTGTCTCCTAGGCGTGGATCAACAACGCCTAGGATGTATTGAGTAGCAAAAGTTTTATTTTTCTGATCATTTAATTAGAAAATAAGGAAATTTCTTAAATATTTTCTGAAAATGTTAATATTTTCAGAAATAAGGAATAAATCCAGAAAATTAAAGGATAAATCCCAGAAATTAGGGAAAAAATCCAGAAAAATAAGGAAATTCCTTAAATATTTTCTGAAAAATGTTAATATTTTCAGAAATAAGGAATAAATCCAGAAAATTAAAGGATAAATCCCAGAAATTAGGGAAAAAATCCAGAAAAATAAGGAAATTCCTTAAATATTTTCTGAAAAATGTTAATATTTTCAGAAATAAGGAATAAATCCAGAAAATTAAAGGATAAATCCCAGAAATTAGGGAAAAAAATCCAGAAAAATAAGGAAATTCCTTAAATATTTTCTGAAAAATGTTAATATTTTCAGAAATAAGGAATAAATCCATAAAATTAAGGGAAAATCCCAGAAATTAGGGAAAAATCCAGAAATTAAGGATAAATCCCAGTAAATTAGGGAAAAATCCAGAAAATTAAGGAAAATTCCAGAAAATTAGGGAAAAATTCCTGGAAATTAGGATGATTCCTGAATAAAAGGAAGATTCATTGTAAATGTATAGGTCGCTCCACACTTTACGCAAAAATGAAACCCTGTAAGGGAACGAATAGATTTAACTTCTGCGAAACCTAATCAATGTTTCCCAAAAGTTGGGGGGCAAATGATAGAGATAAATAAGTCCTGATTTTATAATTAATGGGCTGCTAGGCCCAATAAGAAGATGTATGATATTTAGACCAGAAAGGTTAAGCCTGACAGACCAGATCAGGCCTGGTGGAATAAAAAAGGCCCAAAAGCCCTGATTATTAATTAATTTCGTAATTAATTAATAAGGGAAAAATCAGCTATTGAGAAGAGTCCCGATAAGGATATAAATCCTTATAGATTAGCCTCAAGGGGACCTAAAAGGATAAGGAATCAGCTTCCTACTTCCTAGGACTCCTAAGTCTGTTCTAATTATGAGACTTGCCCACCAGGTCTCCTATACCAAGTCCAATTCAAGGACTCCCAACATCTATATAAGGGGCCTCACCCCACAAATCAGAACTATGTTTTTTGGCTTGATTATCTAATTCACAGAGATACGTAGGCATCTCGTAAAGGTAGAATTAAGCTATGATACACGAGAGCAGCCATTAAAGGCCTTGAGCTCCCGAATCTTAGTAATAAATACAGCAAATAATAACCTTAGTTTTTTATCCATAACAGTTTCTAATATTTTGGGAATTTTTCAGTAGCAACGGGTATTTTTTCCTAATATTTTAGGAATTTTTATGTATCAACGAGTATTTTTCCTAATATTTTAGGAATTTTTTAAATATTTTTTTTGTTACAGGCCCCGCCCTTTTTTCCTCTCAATTGCAAACACCCTAGGCCTTGGTACACCCCTCGTACGAGGTGGTCATCAAACAATGCCAAGCAGTTTTGTCTCTTGCACGTTTATAACTTCTTTTCAATTTTGTTTTATCATTTTGCTCGCCTTTTCTTTCATTTTTTTCTTCATGATTTTTTTTATCTTTTTATTCATCAACTCCTCCGTCTTTTTCTTTATGAATGTTTTTTTAATTATGAACTCTTGTCATAATTTTAATGTGTCAGCAGACATATTTAATTTTTGTGCAATCATGCATAACATAACTAATTGGATAATTAAAATTATTTTCTATTTTTTCCAACTAATTCTAGTTTTGGATTCCTTAAATTTTAAGGAATTTATATAGCATATTACGAGTTTATTCGTAATTTTTGTGTTATCAGACATTAATTTATGCAATCGTGCATTAAATAATATTCTCTTTTTTCAAAATTTTGTCTTCCTTTTGTCTAATATTTCAGAAAATAATTTAATGATTATTTCCTCTATTTTTCTTTTTCTATTTTCTAAATAAAATATTCAAAAAAATTTGGGTGTGCACCTCCATCCTATGCGTGGGTTACCCCCGCCTAGGAAACAACTTCCTTTCCAACCCTATAAATAATAGAGTTATTTTCATTATGCATCCCAACACTTTCAGGTAAATGAGGAATTGGCACAGAACTTTTAAAATATACAATCAACACCCCTCAACTATGAGACCCCTAACAAACACCCTTTAGGTAGATCCACATCATGTTTGACCGTGAAGTAACGGTCAGTCGGGGGTAATAAGGTAATTAGCCAATATAACGGTCATTTCTGGTTCTATATAATCATGTAAGCCTTTTTATGAAGGCAATACAATTATTCTCCTCTAATATTTGAAGTAGATTTGTTGGTTATGGTTGAAAGATGTGTATGTGGTAGTTGGATCATCGAACAAACAGCATGGATGGAAGCAAATCCAGGGAGGCGATTCATCACCAATTCCGATCGAAGGTGCAACAAAATATTCTGGTGGTTGGATGCTCCGGTATGTTGTCGAACTCAAGTGATTATTCCGGGCTTGATGAGAAGGATTAATCATTTGGAAGCCGATAATAAAGCGTTGGAAATGGCTTTGGGATCAGAAAGAAAGGAAAAAGCTGGTTATTTTCAGTGTTCATGGACCATGGCCATATTGATTTTAACCTGGGTTGTAATTTTTACAATTCTAATGTGTAAGAAAGAAGACAATGGAGATATGTGATATTTATGTATTTGTTGACATGTATTTCTGTCAATGATCAATGACAAGTATTGGTGTGTTTTTAATTCTTTGTAAGCATCGAATATAAACTATAGAAAAGATGACAATGTCAAATAACATAGCAAAGGTCATTGAGATAGATTTGTCTACATAATTAGATTAAGAATCCAGAGTCATGTTACACAACATGAAATGATAAATCCTATCCAAAAGATATAGCAGTAGGTAGACAAACAAAATATGGTCCAAACAAAATATGGTCCAAATGAACTTAAAATGCATTCAAATAAGAGTCCTAATCAACTACTTCTTCTCAAGTCCTTTTCTCCTTCTTGCGGCAGCAACTTCCAATTTTTTTATGGTAGTGACTGATACTTTAAGCCCTACAATTGCTTCATATTGAACATTCAGTGCTTTTAACTTAGAAGGATGTTTAAATGGCTTCATAATACCACCATGTGAAATGGTGTTCTTCTTAGTCTCCGGGCTTTTCTCTTCTTTTTTGTCCTGTTTCTTTTGTTTTAGCTCTTCTTCTAACTTCTTCTTCAGAGATTCTTCAAGGTCAGCTTTCATTATCTCATCCTGTTGTTGTTGTTTCAGGCGTGCATCCATTTTCTTAATTGCCAAATCGACTTTCTAAAATAACAAGGTCAAATTTTAATACATTTGTTAGGGTGCTAATGTAATAGTTACTAGTGATTCTACAAACCTTTGATTTGCAAGTCCTGGTGTTGTGACCCTCTTCTTTGCAGTAAAAACACCTGGAAATCTTCTTAACAAGCTCAACTTCTTCTGCCTCGTAGCCTTCTTCAAGCTCCCTCTCAGGGTCAAATTTCTAGTACAAGATAAGGCATTTAAATATAGTACAACATAATGCAACATACAAGGTAAAAGTTAAAGATTACCTGCTTTATGCATGTCCTAGAGTTATGACCAAATTGTTCACAGTTTCCACATCTGAGAGAAGTTTGTTTTCTTTTGAGAATTATAGGGTTATTTTACCTTTCCTCAACAACCATATCCTTGTTCTTCTTTCTGTTCTTTTTTAGCCTTCCAGGTGCAATTCTTATCAATGGAGGTAAAGGGAGGTCAACACTTTCATCCAACTTCTCCCAATATTCCTCACCATTGATTGGGTCCAAGACATGGTTGTATACATTGAGATATGTGGATCTTTTGTAACACTCATAGATGTGATCACATGGGTTTTCTTTTTTAAATAAAATATAGGCACATACAAGAATGCATGGAATGCCAGTCAACTACCATTTACGACAAGCACATACATTCTTCTTCAGGTCTACTACCATTTCATAACCTCATGCACTCATGGTCACATGATATTTATCTCCTCCATCCATACTGGTGTTGCTCTGGTTGCAACTTCATAGTCCTTATTTAAAGAGAAGAGTGCAAGAGAAGAGTAAACATCACTTACCTGTCCAGTTTTTTTAAAGCTTGTGTACAAAAAATGGTGTTCCTCCTTTCAAATTTGGTCTTTTTTCTTTGATTCCTTTGCATACAAGACATGTGAATAGACTTGAACATTGTTAGAATACCCATTTCCCTGAATGGATTGATTGCATTGTTGAAGACCTTGCAATTGTTATTGACAAAAGTATCACACTTTCAAGTCTCTCTAAAAATAGATCTACTCCATTGGGAGCTAGGTTTCCTGAGCTAACCATGTGTATGCTTTTAAGTGCAACTGGTAACAATAGAGTAAGCTTGATGAATGTCTTTAATACAACAATTATATAATAAAGTGTGGCAAATGTGAGCAAATACCTTTTTCAGATTGTCCATGTGCTTATTAAAATAATATTCACTTGTTGACTTGGCAGCTGACCAAAGTTCTCCTATAATCATAACCCCATTGTACACATTAGAGAGGTTATTGTATAAATGCATTACAAAAAACCTTTTCTCTGCTACTGGAAAGTACTTTTCCAATGCATTTACTAAGCCCTAAATAGAAATGTGCAGTAAAGAAGTTAATATATAACTAATTAAAAAGTGCATTAATATACAACAACTTAAAGATATATCATTTACCTTCTGCCTATCTGAGATGAATGTATAGCGCCCATCATTTTCAATCCTAAGGTCTTCTTTGAGCAAGCTTAAAAATGAAGCCCGGCTTTGTCCATTTTCTGCTTCCACCTGGGCCCAGGCCACGTGATACATCCCATTATTGGGATCTGTGGCCACATCACTCAATAGAATCCCCTTGAATGGTCCTTTTAAGTGACACCCATCTAACCCAATTAAGGGTCCACAACCTGACAAGAATCCAGCTTTTGGAAGGCCAAGATAGACATAAAACCTTTTAAATCTTCTACCTTCAACTCCAACTTCACCAACCTCTGTCATGAGTTTGACAGTTGTATCTGGAATGGTCTTCATAAGTTCATTTCTATAACTATACAATTTTTTAAATTCTTGCTCATGATTACCCATAATTTTCTCTTTTGCTTTCCTCATGGCCCTGTATATCATATAGTAAGCAACTGAATACTTTAAGTCATTCACTACTTGTTTATGGAATGATGGTAATTTCCATGTTGGATTTATTCTGATCTAATCTTCATAAGCATTTGCAATCCTTATTGAGTTAACTTATTTCTGTTCCCAGGTGGGAGTACATGTGTGCACATTCATTAGAGTCTTGATTTAAATATTTGTTGACCTTTGTTGTATGATCCCATAGCATTTCCAATCACAAGTAGGTTCAAAAATCAACTTGATTTTGTCCTTTAAGTTTTTTTATCAACATAATTGGTCTCTGGTGCATTATAACATGTTTCCTAACAGTAGCTCTGAACACCCGACCACTACTAAACACCATCCCAAGTTGAAATTGAGGATTATGCATGTCATTAGCCTCGTTGAATTCTGGATATTTTATTTTTTCTTCATCACATGATGAAAGGGCAATCCTTTCTTCATTGCTGTCATATGCACCTTCAGAACTTGCACTCTCATCATCAAACATTAAATCTTTATTCCCCCCATCACCCTTTTCATTGGCTTCATCATCTCCATTTAGACCTTTCTTACCCTATCCATTGGCTTCATGATCTCCATTTATACCTTTCTCACACTCTTTATTTGTTTCATGGTGTCCATTGCACCTTTCTGACCCTCTTCATTTGCTTCATGATCCCCATTTGTAACTTTCTCATCCTCTTTATTTGCTTTATTTTACGGGCTACCTTGTGTTGCAATGGGAACATCCTCAGCTTGATCACATTCATCAGGACCATCTAACACAACATGGGTGTCTGGCATCTTTTTAATAAACCTTGATTTAAACAAAATAAGGCCATATAATTAATAACATATAAAACAATACCATATACACAGTGCATAATAAACCACTGGCTAAATGTACTTAATCGTAACATGGAGTATCTACCCCTTTTCCTTGATTTATATAGAGGGTTGGGAGGGGGCACTCTTCTCCTTCTTCTAGCAACAAGTGCTTCACTCTCAGTTGTATCAAGGTTCGAGGTGTCAGCATGAAAAGCAACAGGTTCATCTTCACTATGATGATCAACTCCTTGACTTTTAATATATTATCTTTCTCATCTTCATGTCTTATATTCTCAACCCTTCGTTCTCTCTCATCCAATGCTAATTATGTAAATGAGAAATCATAATCACACATGCCATACACTTCATGACTGTTTGTTTTGTACATAATGAATATTTCACTATGCATATCAACAAGCTCACAAGAGTTCTCAACATCCTTATCACCATATTCGAAAATTCTCTAAACCTAATACACGGAATAATTCGCCTAAACCAGATAATGAGCTTCGTCCCTAGGAATATAGGCAAAGTATGTAACACTTCCACCTTCGTATTTTTCTAGTCTTTCATCAAAGTCTCCACCATAAAATAGTTGAACAGTGAAGAATTCAGAACCCACTACGAAGCAAAAAAATATACAAATATACCAATTAGGGAAGACGAAATTAAATATATTTTCTACTTTGAAACCCTAAAAAAATGATTTTTAATCAAAATTCAGGGACCACCAAAATTTTCTCAATATAAACAGCATAAAACATATGTCCTACTTAATTAGCGACATGCGTGATCCTAAATACCCTTCAAATTATATTTACGATCACAAATTATCATAGAAAGCAAAGAATCGATAGAAAAAGCAACAAATCGTTATCATATTTATTGTTTGTATGATCATAATGGGGCATTCAATCATCTTCAGGGGCTTCTTCCTTCAATGGTCTTAGAATGCCTCTCACTGCTGTTTAGATTTAGGGTGTATGCTGTTCAGATTTAGGGTTTATGTTGTTAAGCTTTAGGGTTTTAATTAGGCATGAATGTTTGATTTTGGTTTTTTCTCACAAAACAAGGGATATGTATCGCTGATACGTTACTTGTAACACCCCCAAATCCGGGGTCGGGGATCCGGGTTGTCACGAGTTCCATTTCCCTTAATAACACCCAATCTTAATAAATAATCAACTACTCTGTACTGTGACCCCACAATAAACACACACACCACAAGTTATAGTCTCAGAGATGAATATCCAAAAATAATCACAAGTCGTTTTATTCCACAATTATCTGCCAATACACCTTAAAAGGTTTTCTGAATAAATTTACATTTTCTTTGCCATTATTACAATTCATAATATACATAAATCTGGTACATCAAAAGTTGAAAGACTAGCCTATGGGTAGTTCCTACCTCAGCTACAGCGACTTCAATGCCTATAGGAAGCTGCGGAACATTTCATATCCGCTCGTGAATTGGGAGCTTGGTCCTGTTCATCTTGTCTATCTGATGTTGTGTGATGAGAGAAGAAAGCAAGGGTGAGCAGCAAGCCCACCAAAATAATATGTATAATGATTAACAATATATGAGCCTTGTCATAGTACTCATGAAAGTCTTGGTTAAAAGAAATGAACCAAGTTGATATCTTAATGCGATGAAGTCGCAAAATATTCAGTATATATATACATATATACTTTTGAAAATATTGGAAGTCCTCTTCCATGCATAATACACACAGAGTTCCAGTGTATAACTGTATAAAAATATCGTTACAAGGTGATCTCATATATCTAACCTTGTCTCAACGTTATACTGAAAATCTTTGTCATGCATAAGATAATCATTTACTAGATATAAGTTTAAAAGATGAAGTTACAAGATACTCCAATATACTTATATCTTTTCCAAATACTACTTGAACTACCACCGTTCAAGATATAATAGTTTCAAAAGTTCATCACATAGATGAGACTACAAGATAAACTTGAATAGATTCAATCCTTGAAATATCATTGTAAATAATGAAGTTACGAGATGCTTCATTAAGTCCCGATATATAAATATATTCATATATATATATATATATATCTCCCATACATTTCCTGAAAACCTCTGTCATGTAAAGTATGAACAGAGTTGCAATATTCAATAAATTTGGAAAGGAAAGAAATTTGGCATAAACCCGATATCTTGCTGATCAGGCAAAGATACCAAAAAGTAACCTTTTCTACTAGTAGATGGATGAATCCCCCACCGGTCATCACCCTGGCCTCATTAGGACCTTGTGCTGGACCGCCACCCGGCCTCTTACGCGTTGATGGACTGCCACCCAGCCACTTACACTTTGATAGACCGTACCCCGGCCTGTCGCTTAGGCCGACTCAATTAGATGGGCTTACTTCCCGAACGTTGGGTAAGTAATCAATTCAGTTGTTTTCTTAAAACAGCAACCACGTTGCGAATGTAAAATACACCACAGAGCTGGATCCCCCAGGTTTTGAGCGAGTATTTAAATCCCCTTTGAAAGGAAGATCTTAAATATAAAAATGAGTTTTGGGGTCCACTCTAACTTTAAAAATCATTTTGAAGTCTCGATAACATTTTTAAGAATGTTTGGAGTACTGCTGATTTATTAAATAAATCAGTCCCGATATATTAGAAATATCTGAATATTATTATTTAAATAATATTCTCATAAAGATAATCCTTATAAAAATAATCGAAGTAGAAGTTTTAAAACTCATACTTGAATGAATATTAAATAACCAAAGATATACTTATACAAAAATACTATCTTTATTTGAATAATCGAAAATAAGTTTGATTATTGAAACATTATTCTTTAATAAAATAAAGAATATTATTAAATAATAAGCGGAGTCATAATACCTTGAATGAATATTATAAATAATATTCATTAAATAAAATAAACGGAGTCATACATCCTCAAATGAATATTCAAATAATATTCATTAAATAATATAACTGAGTCATAAGCCCTCTAATGAATATTCAAATCATATTCAAATAATAAAATAAACTGAGTCATAAGCCCTCGAATGAATATTCGAAATAATATTAAATTAATAAAATAAAAGGAGTCATAAGTCCTCGGATGAATATTCAAGTAATATTCATTAAATAATATAAAGTTATCGAATAAACCTTATTCGATTAATAGTTTTGAAAATTATTCATATATATATATATATATATATATATATATATATTATACTCGGGAGCCTCGCCTCCCGGTTTTAGAAAAAGTTCACCTTTTGATCCCCTATACTAAGGGTAAACTCAAATACCGCTTATCTCTAACATAGGTATTATGCAACTATAAGCATTGAACCAACAGATATATAAATCAAGAATATGAAACATGCATGCATATATATACCATATCACATGCTACAATATATCGCAAGAATTTGCTAATAACAAATATGCATTTATCGCAAGATCATGCATATACACATGTACATCACAACAACAGTTATACGGGTAGAAAACTTGCCTGAGTGCTCCCGGATAGACTTACGCTTAGAGTGGGTCCGATAACCTATGAACAACAACATAAGTCGGAATTAAACCCCGGTCGCTTAAGAAACTAGACTTTAACCATTTAGAGTCCTAATGTTCACTTTCGCGCTTAACGGTTTACTTAAGTCGCTCGAGTACTCTCGGCTCCACCATTTTTAATAAATTAACCATTAAGGGTTTTATGGCGATTCTTTCGCGAGTACCTTACCAACTGCCTAATCCACTTTACATTATTGTTTCATACTCCAATTAGTCCTTTAAGGTCTTTAACCAAGGTTTCAAAGTAAGGCGAGGGGAAATGTTTCCTAATGTTATGAACAAAAGCAGTCTAAAGTAAATCGGACATTACGACGGCTATGTTTACGCGATTTCCCAAAAGTTTACCAACCAATTCAACCACCAATCAATCCCAATTCACAACCTAATCAAAACTCCATCCATACTTTATCATAACAGCCCCAACAACTCAACATTAATAATTTATACTATTCTTTATCATGAATTTAAACTACACTTAAGTTCATTAATCAACAACCAAGATTTACAACTCCAAAAACAACTCAAAACCAACTAATCTCTACATATACAACCATCAAGCCTCTCATGAACTATATTACTCATATAATGCTCTTAACATTCAATAACAAAGCTTGGTTAAGAGATTATACCTTCCTTGAAGCTTTTAATCCATGAAAGATCCTTGGAATGTCCATGGAAGCCTTAATATATGCTTAAGCTACCTTGACCTTGCAAATAAAATCAAGAATCACAAATTTGTTCTTGAAAGTTACTATTCACCCTAAACTAAAATGATTTGTTTGAGATAGAAAACCTTTGATTCAAGTACTCAAACTACTTGCTCTTCTTAGTTATGAAATATAGGATCCAAAGAAACAAACCTTATAATTTTCCATGGAGTATAGCTTGTGTTTTGAATTTCTAATTCACCATTTTGGTGAAAAATTCGAAATGAAGAAGATGAAAAAGGGGGAGAGAGAAGCTTGCTTTGTTTTCTTGATCTTTGTGCATAAAAAGCTTGGTTGATATCCTTTTGTTTTGTTAATTACCTTTTAACCATAGTAAAATTTGTGTGGCTTGAAATCAACCAACAATACCTTCCCTTTGGTCATGCTTATGTCATCCTCCTATGTCATCTTCCCACACTTGTCATCTTCTTGTTGGTGTGGTGACATCATCATCATTAACCTCTTTGATTAGCTCTTAATTACTTGGCTAATGACCGCTGATCTGTTATACGGTTCACTTAACTTTCATTCTCGTTTATCGTTTGAGGGATCATACCCAGGATCTTATTACGTGGGTTCCCTTAACCTTTATCAATACATTATATTCCTTTTATGATCCTCTCTTATAATCCTTGAATTTAAATCCTTTTAATCATGTTACCTTATACTCAATTCTTTCCGTATCTAGTGGATTTCCGGGAAAAATCAAAGTGTTCGGAATTGGATTCTGAAGATCTTTACATACACTTATATACCATATAGAGTACTAATAAAATCTCAGAATATCCATAACAGAACCCCTACATAGTGTGGCATGAAAAGTTTTCTCATTCAGCAAAAACACTATTCATAAGGGTTTCAAAAATTTCCAAAAATTGGGGTTATTACATTACTGACTGGATAATGACTATACATCAAACATTTGACCGTTAATTCACGGTCAAATATAACGGGGATGTGCATAAAGGGTATTTTCTGAGAGGGATATCATAGTTGAAGGGTGCAGATTGTATATATTCAAAGTTCTGTACCTAATTTGTATTTACCTGAAAGAGTTGGTATGCAAAATGAAAATAACTCTAAATAATATCTCCTAGGCATGGTTGAAGCCCAGATCCATTAATCCTAGACGGGGGTTACCCCCGCCTAGGAGGCAAGTTGGCAAACATGCCCAAAAATGTTGTCTCCCCGGTATTGATAGAATGCTTTCGTGGCTGAATCCTTCCTAGGCGTGGGATACACCCGCCTAAGAGGTATATTGGAAAACACACATAGAAACCTTGCTTCCTGAGCATTAATTGAATTCTTTCATGGCTGAAACCTCCGTAGGTGTGGGTTATCCCCGCCTAGGAGGCATATTGCTGAACACGTGGACAAATCCCACCTCTTGACTATTGGTTAAGCTTCAAGATTTATTTTATTTTTTCTGTTCCTTTTAATAAGAAAATAATATCTTCATTCGATCATAAATCCTAGGCGTGGGTTACCCCGCCTAAGAGACAGTATTGTAACGACGATTAGGAATGGTGCTTCCTGGGTGTTATTGGGCTTCAAGCCTTAAAATCTGTGTATTTTACCCACATCCAAGTTATCAAATTATAATTTGAGTTTGTACGTGCATTTTTGTTTTTGCACAAGGCCATATCGAGGCTATTAAGTCTTCTGATGAGTGATTATCGTGGCCTTGTATGGCTTTATATGCTCGTTGTGGCTCTTTATTTTACTCTTATGTGCTTTCAGCCTTTATGGACTTTGAAAATTTTCGGTGTGCATCCTAATTGTCCTTCGGGACTCGACTTCTGATCCTTCAGGATCTTCTATCTTTATGCAGTTATCTTTTATTTTGGGAAGTTGGTCTTTTTGGACTTGCATTCATTAGATGCTCGCTCATAAATAAATTGATAGACAATATGATAAAAATAAACTTCCATAAGTAGATAATATCCTAAAAAATGGGTACAACCCTTACATAGAATAGAAATTGGTTTCGTCGACCTTATTTCTGCTTTCTAGATACATTCACGCTATGGGGCTTTGTATTTAGCCAGCCGAAAAAAGTCAAGGCGTCTTTGGGGCTACAAGTCTTTTATTTGCATGTATCAAGCATTTAATCATGTCACTTGAACTCTTCAGGTACAAGATATTTTGGTACATGATCGTTACTCGAGTTTAATCAACTACAATTGAATGATTACAACACCGCTGCGCCTCTAATTGGACAAAAAATGGGCTATTTGGGCCTTCAGCAACTTTTATTTTCATTTCCTTGCGTACTATTTTAGTACATGGCACATTTTCTGTGCTTTCCAGATATTTTATTTTCTATCATTCACAATAAACCTTCAAGTTCATGACATAGCAAGGCTTTGGCATTTTCTCACCATTCATGGTTTCCAACGTATTAGATTTTTGTCCTTTCCGATTAGAGGCTGGCTTTTCTTTACGTCCAACTCCGGATGCCACAACCTTCCTCAAGACTAAGTCTCCTTCCTGAAAGAAACTTTCTTCAACCCTTCTATTATAGTAGAGAAAGGCTCTTCATTGATGCTCTGCATTACGGGATTCAGCTTCATCCATGACCTCGTCAATTAGGTCGAGGGCTAGCCTCATGCCTTCTTTGTTAGTCACTGATTCATAAGCTCCAAATCTTGGTTATGCATGTGCAATTTCCAGCAGGACCACTACCTCAGCTCCATAAGCCAGCATAAACGAGGTTATTTCGGTTGTGACCTTGAAGGTAGTTCAGTAAGCCCATATAATAGGCAACAGTTCGTCCACCAACGTGTTCCTCGTGCGTTCGACCTTTTTCTTAAGTCCATTTGCTTGCTCATTTGTATGTGCATGGTCAATTGAGGTGAAGCAAAGTTCTATGCTATTTTCATTAAAATATACCTTGAACTCTTCATTTTCAAATTGTCACCCATTGTTAAACTTTCACCCATTATCCATGATACTAATGTTTGGGATTCTAAATTGACATATCATGTTTTCCAGAAGAACTGAGAGATTTTCTTGGTGGTTATCTCACACTTGATAGACGTAAGCCTCTCTTGGGGTTGTAGAACTATAGGACCGTGCCTCTGGTATCTCACGCTTCTTCACATAGGCTTTTGCATCAGCCATCATTATTGGCCAGTAGAATCCAAATCCGATTATCTTGTTAACAAGGGCCCTGCCCCCCAAGTGCTTGTCTAAAAATCCCTCTATGGGCTTCGTTAAGTGCCTTCTCTGCTTCAAGAAGTTTTAAACAGTTCAAGTAGGGAATGATGAATGACCTTTTATACAAAAGGCCTTCGATCAAAGAGTATCTCAGCGCTCTTACGAACAACTTTCGTGCCTCCTGGGCATCGTCGAGAAGCCATTCGGTCTCAAGGTGAGCCTTGATAGGATCGATCCAACATCTTTCTACTCTAAATGGTGCTATCAATTTTATGACGTATATGGTATAGGTCCTCGGGAATGAGAGGTAGATACTTCTGCGATAGTTCTCGACCTCCGATGAGGAAAACTTAGATAGGATATCCGCCATAGAGTTCTCCTCTCTCGGAATATGTTCTGCATACCATTCATCATATTGAGTCGGTACTCCCTTCAGGATTCTCGGGTACTTTGCCATTGTATCATCTTTGGCCTCAAACTCTCCATTGATTTGAGCAATCACAAGTCTTGAGTCTCCATAAATTTTAAGATTACTTCCCCTCACGGCTCTAGATAAGCCTAAGTCGGATATCAAAACTTCATATTCCGCTTCGTTGTTTATTGTTTGGAAGTCCAACTTCAAAGCGTACTCGATGATGAACCCTTCGAGGCTTTGCAAGACAAATCCTGCACCACTTGACTTTGTTTTGGCTTCTCAATTAAAAAAGAGAAATAAGTACTCCTTTAGAGTCAAGTCTTCGCCGTCCTTCTCTTTCTTTTCTTCTGGGGTTACTACCTCTTGCCCCCCGAATTCTTAGTCGTTAATGAAGCACTCGACCATGAATTCTGCTAATTCCTGAGCTTTGATGGCTATTCGAGGCTTGTACTTGATGTCAAATTCACCCAACTCAATTTCCCATTTGATGAACCTTCCACTGGCTTCGGGCTGTGTAGGATGTTCCTCAAAAGTTGGCCCGTCATGACTTTGATCTTCTGTGCCTGAAAGTATGGTCGCAACCTCCTCTAGGCTATTGTCAGGGCAAGTACAAACTTCTCAGCAGTGGAGTAGTTCAACTTCGCTCCACGGAGCACCTTGCTCATATACTAGATAGGTTTTTGAACCTTTTATTCTCTGGACCTAGGACGACACTCTCTTCTTGTTCAGAAATCGTAAGGTATAGGTACAGAATGTCCTCTAGACCTTGTTTTGCCAATAACAGGCTTCAGTCATGCATTTCTTCATGTATTCAAAGTCCTCTTAGCTTTCAGCGGTCCACTCAAAATTCCTTACCCTCTTCAGGATTTTGAAAAAGGGCAAACATTTGTCTCCTGACTTGGAGATGAATCTTCCTAAAGCCGCAGTTCTCCTCGTCGCTTTTTGAACGTCCCTTATAGTGTGTGGTGGCTTCATGTCGAGGATGACCTTGATCTTTTTGGGGTTTCCTCGATTCCTTTCTTCGAGACCATGTGACCCAAAAATTTCAGACCCAACACCAAAGTTGCACTTGGAGGGATTTAGCATCATCTTGAGGTGCCTCAGCACATCAAATGCCTCTTTAATATGATCAATATATCTGGCCTTAGCTAGGCTTTTGACTAACATGTCATCGACATAGACCCCCATGGTTTTCCCAATTAGATGGACAGATATCTTATTCGCCAATCTTTGATACGTGGCTCTTGCATTCTTTAGTCCAAAAGCCATAATAAGATAATAAAAGACACCACAGTCAGTTATGAAAGATACCTTGTGGGTGTCATCTTTGTGCATTTTAATTGGATTATAGCTGAAGCCATCCATGAATATTAGCATCTTGTGTCCAACTGTGGCATCGATCAGGGTATCAATCCTTGGTAGGGGTAGCTGTTCTTAGGACATGCATTGTTCATATCAATAAAGTCAATGCATATCCTCCACTTCGCATTGGCTTTCTTGACCATCACAGGGTTTTCCAACCATTTAGGGCATTATACTTCCTCAAGAAGCATCAGAACATACATCTGGCTCTTCAACATCTGATTCGTCAAGTTCTGATATGCCAAGTTCTGATAGTTCTGAAAATCTAAATTCTAAAGAATCCGACTCAGAGAGCATAGTTTCAGGGGGAGCATCAGAAAATGTTAATGAAGACAACATGGATCATGGGGGAGCATCCAGTTCTAGAGAAAATCTTCCATCTGCAAGGAAGTGGACTAAATCACATACACCTGATTTGATAATTGGAAATCCTGATGCAGGTGTCAGAACTAGAACAGCTACTTCAAGTGAATGTCTTTACAATTCTTTTCTTTCTCAGACTGAGCCAAAGAAAGTGGAAGAAGCTCTTCAAGATGTTGATTGGGTGCAAGTAATGCAGGAAGAGTTAATTGAATTTGAAAGAAACAAAGTCTGGACCCCAGTGCCAAGACCAAAGAACAGATCTGTTGTTGGTACAAAATGGGTATTCAGAAACAAAACTGATAGTGATGGCATAATTACAAGAAATAAGGCAATGCTGTTTGCAAAAGGATATTCTCAACAGGAGGGAATTGATTATGATGAAATATTTGCACCAGTTGCTAGATTGGAAGCCATAAGGATATTTTTGGCTTATGCTGCTCACAAAAAGTTTACTGTCTTTCAAATGGATGTGAAAAGTGCTTTTCTCAATGGAGAATTGGAGGAAGAAGTATATGTTGAACAACCTCCAGGCTTTGTAGATTCCAAATATCCAGATTATGTCTACAGGCTTGATAAAGCACCTTATGGACTTAAGCAAGCTCCAAGAGGATGGTATGAGACTTTAGCTCAGTTTCTTCTAGAAAGTGGATTTAACAGAGGAACTATAGACAAAACACTGTTCAACCTCAACCATGGAAAGGACTTACTTCTGGTCCAGATTTATGTTGATGATATCATTTTTGGTTCTACAAATAACAGACTTTGCAAGAAGTTTGCCAAAATGATGCAGTCAAGATATTAAATGAGTATGATGGGGGAACTTAGCTATTTTCTGGGCCTTCAAGTCAAGCAGAATGAAGAAGGCACTTTTATTTGTCAAACTAAGTACACCATAAATTTACTAAAGAAATTTGGTATGCAAGATTGTTCAAGTGCATCCACTCCCATGGCCACTGCAACAAAACTGGATAAGGATACTGGTAAATCAATAGATATTACTGATTATAGAGGTATGATTGGCTCTCTACTCAATCTAACTGCTAGTAGACCTGATATGATGTATGCTACCTGTCTTTGTGCAAGATTTCAAGCAGGTCCAAGAGAACCTCACTTAACAGTTGTGAAAAGAATTTTCAAGTATCTTAAGGGAACAGCTGATCTGGGATTGTGGTATCCCAGAGAAACAGATTTTAAACTAATAGGTTACTCAGATGTAGATTTTGCAGGTTGTAAAATTGACAGGAAAAGCACAAGTGGAAGCTGCCAATTTCTTGAAGGCAGATTGGTTTCTTGGTTTAGCAGAAAACAAAAGTCAATTTCCACATCAACTGCAGAAGCAGAGTACATTGCTGCAGAAAACTGTTGTGCACAGATTCTTTGGATGAAGATTCAGTTACTGGATTATGGGTTAACATATTTTAAAATCCCTATTTACTGTGATAATCAAAGTGCTATTGCTATGACAGGTAATCCAGTTCAACACTCAATGACAAAGCACATCAGCATCAGGTACCACTTCATAAGAGAACATGTGGATGAAGGTACAGTGGAATTGCACTTTGTTCCAACAGATCAACAACTAGCAGCTATCTTCACAAAACCACTGTGTGAAGCTACCTTTACAAAATTGGTAAATGAACTTGGAATGGTTTTAGGTTCTTTCTCTAAATCTGCTTAGTTTTGTTCTGATGCATCAGACTTTATGATCAGTATTTACAGAAATTACTCTCTTTGTGAATTTTGTGCTTAATTGAAAATTGCTTAAGTACTGACTGTTGACTGATGTGACTTTCTAAACTCTGATAGTGATATGTCTGTTTTTTGTAACGATTCAATCCTATGAGGATATATGTGCTAGATGCTGACCTAGTAGTCTTCAATACACTAGAGATCCCATGTTAGAAGTAATTATTTATGTGAAAATCCATTGACACAAGCAAATTCTGATATTGAGCTTAGTTAAGTTTACTCTGTCTATCTTATTACTAAGTCAAAAACTAGAATAATGCTTCTCATCTGATAAGTTCTGCTGTTAGTAAATCTGCTGAATGTACTAAGTGCTAATAAACCTCACTTATCAAAAGAAAAAGGAAAGAGAAAAAGAAATAAAATCAGGTACTCCTTTGAGGTCTATAGTAAAAATGTGGAAGGGATGATCCAAGTGCATTGCTGGTATTAAGTAATATGCATTAGAAAAGCAAAATATTTTCTTGGTGACTTTTCACACTCTATGATTACTGGAGAAATACACTGATAATAGCATAAATTCTGATAAGCAGTCGTGACTCACTTACACTGAGAAGCCACTGTAAAATGGAATTTAAAAAGATGCACAAAATTAGCACAAAATAGTTGAGGTGGACTCAAGCATGAACTCATTCAATAGTAGGCTTCAGAATAATGACAGATTTTTAAGTAAAGTTTTAAGTTATGCCTTATTTCTAAGATTACTGAAGTGAATCAGACTTTACTCTTTGTCTGATATTTAGCTTAATGCACACACTAAACACTCCATATATATGATGAAAATTACTTTGGTGACCTATGTTCTTTTAGATGAACAGTTTATGTGTCAGATTGCATAAATTCTGAGGACAAGTTCTGTTGAACGTTCTGATGATTAAGTTCTGAAGAATCTATATCAGAATTTGTGTGAAGAATTACAAAGATAGGCATTCATTTTTTTTCAGTTAAGAAATCATGTTCTGATAACTGTTAAGTTCTGATATAAGTCTAAGTTCTGATACTACATTCTGATCCTTTACTTGACTTATTTGTGGATAAAATCTAAAAACAGTCTCCTTTTAAATCAGAATATGTTTGGGTGGAATATTAACAGTCAATATAAATAGGAATGGTGGTACACGTACATGCACATTAATTTTTACTTGTTTCTTGTGCGCATTAAACCTAGTTTTATCTTTCCAATGACTGTTTTTCTTCTTCCAAGTCTAGGGAGACGAGGTGGAATTAATTCTACCTATCAGCATTAAATTTCCTTGCGTCTCCTGGCATTCTCTTGCCTATATAAACAAACACTTCACAACAGCCTACACATCAATTCTTTTGTCACAAACTCACCTTCATTTTCTTCATACCAACAAAACCATGGTCAACTACAACATGTTTTTAAACTATGAAACATTCAACATGGAGCTGAGCTGTGAAGCCTGACAGCAGGAATGGCACGTCACTGCCATTCCTGATGAGATTTGGGACTCGGTTCCCCAGGAGGTTCTCACCCACCTCCTGTTCTTTTACCTAGACTACCATCGCCATCTGGAGCGATTGGAGGAGGAAAGGCTGGAAGCTCTCCGCCAGCAAGAGCGAATCATCAGACTCACTATTCTTTTTGTCGAGAGTAGGAAGAAGAAATAACTTATTTTCTTCTTCCTGTTTTTCTTCATCGTCAGCCTTGCCCTGCTTCTTGAGCTAGGACTAAGGCTGTTGATGTTAGGTTTAGAAGCTTAGGACAATCTTGTAAAGTTCTGATGTAATTTAAATTTCATGAATGTATTCTCTTAATATATTAATGGAATTTCTACTTTTTGCAAGTTTTTGTCTCTGAGATGTTTGTAATTTAAATGCACTGATAAATCCTGATATATCCATATTCTGATGACCATTTCCATTTTGAATTAAATTAAGTTCTGATCTTACAATATCAGTACTTATTTACTTGATTTAATTTTGGTCATTCTCATACTTGAATTTCTTCTCAGAATATTGGTGTTGCAGTGAAAAATAATTGAATAAGTGGGAACAGTTTCAATTTTGAATTAAAACTGATTTACCTCGATTAATGGAATTACTGGGTAAGTGGAACGGTTTTTTCTTGAAAAACTGCAAGTGGGTAAGTAATGAATACTGTTTTCCCGTGCCCATTAACTATTCATTATTACTGCATGTCTGACAGGTGTCCAACGGTTATATTTTTTTCCAAGTATAAGTAAGACAGAGAGAAGATTTTCCAATCTTTTATTTACATTTACACTTTATCTCTCTTTCTTTGCTTTTACTCTCTTTCATCTCCTGACGTTGGTTTTTCATACAGACATTTTCTCAAACACCTAACAGGCAACTCTTAATTTTCGATTTTTCTCATGGCACCTAAGGATTTGATCATTGATGAAGCTAAGTTCGTTCCAAATAACTATGCTGCAATTCTCGATCATGCTGAAACTCCGTCTGAGTTGCATTTTGTGCAAGATCTTCTTGCACACAGTGAAATTGGGTATGCATTGACCCAGCCTTCGGTCTTTTGATAATGGTGGTAAAACTGCTTCTCCCAGTATTGTTTTTGAAGTGGATGATTCTGAACATGTGGTAACTCCTGGTACAATACGCAAGGCCTTACACTTACCAGAAGGCTGTATTTTCTCAACACCGGAGGAATCAGCTCTACAAGATTTAATGGCCAGTTTGGGGTATGAGCAGAGTTTGGCTAAGCTTGGGCAGTTGAAACGGGCTCATATCAGAAAGGAATGGAGCTTCTTCTTCGACTGCATCACTAAAGCTTTTGGGAATAAGTGTTCCAACTTTGATGCCATTCCTATAATGAGTCAGCACATCGGGTATGCTATCACTAACCAAACTCATTTTGATTTTGCAAGTGATGTGATAGGTTTCATAGGGGATAGGATGACAGAAGATAGAAATGTAGTTTATTTTTCTAGATTCTGTTAACTTATATATAACTTTTCATGTACTGATCCCCCTCAACTAGCCAGTACCTTAACTCCACCATTCAAAATTGCAAAATGAGCCCTTAATGACCTGGTAAATGCTGACACTAAGAAAAAGGTGGTTAGACCTTTACAGATTCCTCAGTCTGTAAAACAGATCTTGGTAAATGCTGATCCTCAAACCTATAGATCTGTTTATCCTGATGTCCAACCTACCACCACCTCCCAAACACCACAGCAACCATCAGAACATACCACTCATCCATCTATACCTCAACCATCCCTCAGAACATATCTCAAATCATATCTCTCAACTTCATAGACAATTCAACCTTCATCCTCAGCACCTACTATGAAGCTTTCATCTTCCAAGCCTAAGAGGACAAAGGTTGTTCCTCATACACCTCAGAAGAAAAGGAGGATTGTTTTGAGAGATGAGTCTGATAGTGAGGAACAGGTTTCTATATCAGAACATGTTGACAAAGAAGCTGAGAAAGTTCCTTCTCAGAAGGATTCTGGAATTGGGGGATCTAAGCTTCTCAAAAGGCTTAGAAAAATGACTTATACTGGAACTCTCAAGGAATCCCCACCTTCAAAGAGATACAAGAAACAGAGAGCTAAAATACCAGTTTCAGATGATGAGGAAGCAGCAGCTAAGGAAGGAGATCAGGAATCTCTGATCTCACAAGAACCAGGGTCTGCTGAAGCCACTGCTTCTCCATTAAATCCACCTCAGAAAGCTGCTACTGAAATGGCAAACACACCATCTGTGTCTCCTGTTCAAAAGACTGTATCTCCTGTTGATCCAGGCACAAGTGCTAAAATTGATATTCAGAACCTGGTTATGCCTGAGGTACTTTACTTAGAAGCTCCAACATCAATTAATCCATCCACAACACCTGTTACTGATGCTACTCAAACTCCAGAATTATCTACTACACCTTCTCTGCATCTAGATGATGAGGTCAGAATATAGGTGAGCATCAGGATATGGCTGTTGATCAGAACTTAGAACCAGATCAGCACTTAGAGGATGATGCTGAAGCCTCAATTGCTTCTCACACTGTTGTTTTATCAGAAGATGCTGATTCTGTAAGTTCTGATGCTGCAAATGCTGATAATACTGGTGATGCTGCTCTAACTGCAGATGCTGATGAAGCAGGTCCTTCAGGACATGCACCTCAACAAACTGTTCCTAAATCTGAACTAGTTAAGAAGTTTGTTACAAGAGAAGCACCAGTGCCTTGGAGTGAAACTCCTGCAGGATAGGAGTGGACTAAGGAATGGAACTCAGTTACTTGTGTTCCATATGCAAATAATCTTGCTGAGCACTTGACAAAAGCTGATGAGATATTAATTACTGATGATTTCAAAACACAGCATCGAGTCATTGCATTGAGTACTAAACATATACAAGGTCTCCATTCCACTACTCATGCAGAGTTACATAAAATTCAGGAAGAATTAATCAAGCAAGAACAAGTTCAGAAACTTGACAAGAAAAAATTCTTCCAACCTACCTTTGAAAGAGTTGCTTATATTGAGAAGAATCAAGAGAAACAACAATCTCAGATTGATGAAATTTTGAAAAATCAAGCTTCTCAGCAATCTCAACTTGATGAAATCCAAGCTTCAGTGGAATTGCTTGTCTCTCTTCTCTTACCTGCTGATGCCAAAAAGGGGGAGAAAGTAATTAAGTCCAAATACAAAACTGATAAGACACTGAAGGGGAAGGATGATGAAAAAGATGACCAAGGAACCTCTGGAATGGGTGGAGGTCATAGTCAAGGTAGAGGTTTCTCATCAAGAAAAGCTGAAATTACAAGTCACAGGACAATTTCTGATGCTGGAAAAAGAATTACTTCTGCTACTGGTAAAAGGATAAGTTCTGATAAACTTTTAGATCTTGATGAAGAAATGTCAAGATAGTTATTTCTTCAGGAAAATCCAGGAATGGACTTGGAGAGTCTAATGGAAGAAGAAGCCAGACTTAAATCAGAAAAAGTCAAATCTAAATCTGAAGCTTCTGGTAAAAAGACACTTCCAAAACTCAAAGGCATTATGATAAAAGAAAGGACAAATCCTGAAGCAACCATGGCTAAATCACAACTGCAGATAGATCCAAGGTCAAAGGGCCAAGAGAAAGTTGGTGAACCTATCAAGGTTTATGTGCCTCCTGCGAATGAAGAAATTACTGATGAAGATGTTGATCTTGCGCTGACTTCAAGAAAAGTTCTTAAAACAACCTATGACATGGCTCAAGTTGTTCAGAGTCAAGAAATAGTTAGTTCTGATAAATCAACGACACTCCTACCAGGATTCACTAAAGCCAAACAGACTCAACCTTTGAAGACTGCTGCAAGTGGTTTTGAAGCAAGAGTGGTTACTGGAAAGGAAGCAAGAGATAAAACTGGATTGGGAAGTGCTGATGAAAGAAGAATACAGAACACTACCAGTGATCCAACTTCCTTAAGTGAACCAGGTATTGGAGCAACTCCTGAGAGATTGAATTAACTGGAATCTGTACAAATAGTTTACCATACCTACTTGAAAGAACACATCTTGTTGTACTTCATGACAGATGGTAGGGTTTATCATATAAGGGAAAATGCCATTCCACTGAAGTATTTTGAAGAACTGGAGCATGTATTATTCTTACTTTAAGTGAATGACAGAATAACAGAAAGTGATGCAAACTAGTTGAGGAATCAGATTCAGAGATAGAAATGGCTTTATTCTGTTAAGTCTGACAACACATATCTTCCAAAGTACAGAGATCACAAGGGTGATATTGTTGAGATGAAGCCCAACACTGCCAAGATTATAACTATATTTCTGGGTTACAGGGCTGTGGAATTCAATCTTGAGTCTGACAAGGCATATTTGATCTGACTGGATCAGGATATAAAGAAAGCTAAAATTAATGATCTCAGGGCTGCAATCTTTCAAATTGGTGAAGATACTAAGAACTTAAAGATGCTAAAAGGAGGATGATTGATGAACTCAGATATGCTGAGAGATGTTTGTTGAAGAACTATCTCAGAACAACTCCTGACATCAGAGAGATCAGAAGATGAAGCCAAGTCAAGATCTACAACTGCTTAAATTCCGATATGAATACAGACTGAAGTTGTTATCAGAAGTTAAAGATTGGTAAAGCTTTAAGGACTGTAAGTTGTAGTTATCTAGTCAAATTCTCATACATTTGTACTTAATGTTTTTGACAGCATCAAATATCTGTTAAACTTGTATATTATGCTAATTTACAAGTTGGGGGAGATTGTTAGATATATTTGATAATATCATGGCTAATGTGATTTATGTTTAGTTTTCAGATCTTACTTAAACAGGATAAATCAGTACTTACTGGAAGTCAGGACCTAAGGATATCAGTACATATATTATCAGGAGATAAATATCAGAAGATGGATATCAGAACTTAAGTACTGAAGGACGTTCAGATAAGGAAGACAGCTGGTTAAAGGAAAAAAGATCGAGACAAATATAAGAAGAGATATGCATGAAGAAGGAATTCTATGAAGAATAGAATACTTGGAAGAAAAGATATCTGATTGATATATTTTAGAAAGCAGAATATTATTCCATATCAATTAGCGATTATCTTGTAACTATGTAGTATATAAACACAGACATAGGGTTTACACTATAAGTGTTATCACAATCGAAAAGATTATTCATTGTAACCCTAGCAGCTCTCGTGATATTTGCTCATCACTGAGAGAGAACAGTTCCATACTGTAACATAGTTTATTATTTCAATAAAGTTTGTTTTCTGTTACTTGAGTTATTAAAGTTCGATTTGATTGTACTATACACTGTATTGACCCCCTCTACAGTGTGTGTGTGACCTAACGGTATATCTCGGGGAATCATCCCTTGGTTGCTACAAGGCTATTGAAGATACTTGGTTAAGCCTTATTGCTCGCACGCCTCCACATTGGGGCAGTCTCCTCCTTCAATGAACCGTAATCTCTATCAGAGTAAGGTGCATAGAAGTCTTGATCTTCGGAGATAGGGGTCATGCTACGTGTAATATCCGGGATATATCTTGTAGTTATTTTTATCAATAAATGAATATTATATGATTATTATATGAATTTTTGGTGAATTATGTGTTAATTGGTATCCCTATTCGATGTTTATATGTGATATAATTTGCGAATTTTAACTTTTCAATGTCTAAAATAAGGTATAGATTATTTTGATATTTTTATAGTAATTCATATGTCATTATATGATTTTATAAATGATTTAAAGATTTAATAAATTATTTTTTAAATCAATTATTAATTATTTTCATTATTTGAGAATCGTCCAACTTTAACGGTTTTTACGATTCTACTACCCGGAAGTTTCGGGAAAATCATTCCTAGTCTAATCTGATTATTTCGAGCATTTTCCGGGTTTTGACTTTTTCGATCCGTAAGGTTTTACCTGTACAATTCCAAGTACAAATTTTACAATATTATTTTTATTTCGGTAAATCGATAAACCAAATATTTTCGATATACGAGATATTTTGATCAAAATACTATCTTATCTTCTCGTAGTACATGCAATATTATCTTATCTCCTCGTAGTACGTGCAATACTATCTTATCTTCTCATAGTACGTGCAACCAAAATTGCTCAGCCTCAAAACTATATTTAAAAGCCCAGTTTTGATGTTTATTCTAAAACCGGTAACGAATTGGATAAGCTTTATTAATACTTAGCGATTAAGTATTCTATTTTTATATACGATATGATCCAACGGGGCTCCAATATTCCGTAAATATAAATAGCCCTTACTGGACTTTATTTTACACAGATAAATATAAATAAACAGTAAAATTATATAATTATCCAGAGAAAATATGTATATTCATAGTGTTCTTTATAATTAAACGGAGATTTGAAAGCGTTAGCGGACTCGGATTTTGGCGTGTGAGTAACCAAAACAAAGCTCTTAAAGTATATAAACAAGTTCTGTGTGATAGGGATAAATAAATTATGCTTGTATAATTAAGTACTGCATTAATTGTACAAGCTGTGGGCTGCTAGGCCCAATAAAAAGATATATGATACTCAGACCAGAAAGGTTAAGCCTGATGGACCAGATCAGGCCTGATGGAATAAAAAAGGCCCAAAAGCCCTGATTATTAATTAATTTCGTAATTAATTAATAAGGGACAAATCAGATGTTGAAAAGAGTCCCGATAAGGATATAAATCCTTGGAGATTAGCCTCAAAGGGACCTAAAAGGATAAGGAATCAGTTTCCTACTATCTAGTACTCCAAAGTCCATTCTAATTATGAGACTTGCCCACCAAGTCTCCTATACCAAGTCCAATTCAAGGACTCCCAACATCTATATAAGGGGTCTCACCCCCACCAATCAGAACTACGTTTTTTGGCTTGATTCTCTAATTCACAGAGATACGTAGGCATCTCGTAAAGGCAGAATTAAGCTATGATACACGAGAGCAGCCATTAAAGGCCTTGAGCCCCCGAATCTTAGTAATAAATACAAAAAATAATAACCTTGGTTTTTTATCCATAACATTTGGCGCCGTCTGTGGGAAACGCAACAACAACCATGGCGAGAACACGGAGAACAATTGGAGCTCTAGAGGAAGGAACACCATCAGAGACAACCCAGGTGATTTCATCAACCGTGGAGGTTCATCCCCATTCAACTTATGCATCTACTCAGGGGGAAGCCCAGACAGGGGCAACTCATCCTCAGCCACAAGGGACAACTCCCCCGACTATTCAAGGTACGAATCCTCAATTTTAACAAATACATATACCTGTGAATTCTCGACCCGTCGGGTATGAATATTCAACTATTGTTACTACTAACCCCCCTTATGGGATGCCCCTTCACCCTGAGGTTGGAGGAAGCGGATATGCTGGGCGAAGCGAAGCACGAGGGCGGTCGCCCCCCTATATAAGAGGTTTGGATCCTATCCCTGAGGATCGGGAATTTTCTGGTCCATACACTGAGAGAGACTCCGAATCTTCGGATGATGAATTGGCCCCGAGAAGGAGGCGTCCTGGAAAAGAGCCAATGGCCGATGGAAGGCAACGCCCCCAAAGCACCCCAGGGGCGAATCCCCAAGAAGTGCAGGAAAAGATCAGGGCTCATGAGGCTGAAATCCAAAGGCTGAGGCGTGATTTGGAGGCTCACCAAGCCACCAGACCCCACATACCTCCTAGGGGGAGAAATCCTCCTCCTATCATAGACCTGGATGGTCCGGTAAGAAGAAGGGCTGCTGTCCCAAGAACTGATCCAAGCAATCTCCTTCCCCTTGGAGATCCTGATGATTTAACTCCACCCTTCACAGAAGAGATAATGAATGCCCATATCTCAAGGAAATTCAAGATGCCCACTATCAAAGCCTATGATGGCACGGGAGACCCCGCTAAGCATGTTAGGACATTCTCTAATGCACTGCTGCTGCAACCCGTGAATGATGCTATAAAATGTCGGGCCTTCCCTCAAACCCTGTCGGGTATGGCTCAAAGATGGTACAGTCGCCTACCCCCAAATTCTATTGGATCATTCAGAGAATTAAGTCAGGCTTTTATTAAGCAATTCGTCAGTGGAAGAGTCCATGAGAAAAGTTCAGCATCTCTTATGAGTCTTGTGCAGGGAGCTAAGGAATCCTTAAGAGATTACCTGAATCGTTTTACAAAGGAGGCTTTGAAAGTACCAGACCTTGATGATAAGGTAGCCATGATAGCACTGCAACAAGGAACTAGGGATGAGGTTTTCAAGATGTCTTTGGCCAAACGACCCCCTGAGAGCATGTTGCAGCTCCAAGAGAGGGCAGGGAAGTATATCAAGGTTGAAGAAAGTATGAGGAAGACCGTAGTAAGTAATGAGCCCACTGGAGGCAAGAAACGAAAAACTGATTTGGAGTATATTGCTAAGGACAAATATCCTAGAACCGAACAAAACCCTGATTTAACCCCCAAGAAGGGAGGACCTGGGAAAAAGTTCACTGAATACGCTAAGCTGAATGCTCCCAGAAGTCAGATTTTGATGGAGATTGAGAAAGACAGAGATATTCGCTGGCCTAAGCCCTTGAAGGCTAATCCCGCCAAGCTAGATAAGGGCAAGTATTGCAAGTTTCACAAAGATGTTGGCCATGACACCGATGAGTGTAGGCAATTGAAAGATGAAATTGAGTTTTTGATTCGAAAAGGAAGATTGAACAAGTATACTGGAGATGGAGGGGACAAAAATAATAATGGAAGGAAGAAATTTGAAGATCGTAGGAGGGACCAAGACGATCAGGGGCGAAACCCCCAGCCTAGAGGACCAGTTATAAACACCATTTATGGAGGGCCGAGACCTCGAGGGCCTGTGATAAACACGATCTTTGGAGGTCCAACTGCTGCTGGATTGTCCAAAAATTCCAGAAAGGCATATACTAGAGAGGTTATGCATATTGTTGGAGAAGCCCCGAAGAGGGCCAGGACAGAAGTAACATTGGCTTTTGATGATTCCGACCTAGAGGGTGTGAAGTTTCCCCATGACGACCCGCTGGTCATAACACCAATAATAGGAAATAGCCCGGTTAAGAGGGTCCTTGTGGATAATGGTGCTTCTGTGGATATCTTGCTCCACGACACCTTTCTAAGGATGGGGTATAACGACTCCCAGTTGACACCAACCGACATGCCGATATATGGATTTGCTGGAGTAGAATGTCCTGTGGAAGGGATAATCAAATTGCCAACCACCATAGGTACGGAGCCAAGGCAAGCAACGCAGATGCTGGATTTCGTGGTGGTAAAGGCTAGTTCAACTTATAATGCTATCATGGGGAGAACAGGGATACATGCCTTCAAGGTAGTCCCCTCTTCCTATCATTCAGTCATGAAGTTTCCCACCCGAAACGGGATTGGAGAAGAGAGAGGAGATCAAAAAATGGCTAGAAGCTGTTATGTGGCCTCTTTGAGGGCAGATGGAGTCGGGGGGCAGGTTCTTCCTATTGAAGATATGGATGTTCGAGAAAATGATGAGAATAGAGGAAGGCCAGCAGAAGAATTGGTTTCGGTTACTTTAGACCCCGAGAATCCTGAGAGGACGACTTTCATTGGATCCACATTAGAGGAGCCCCTTAGAGGGAAGTTAGTGAAATTTTTGCAAGAAAATAGTGATGTGTTTGCATGGTCAGCAGCTGATATGCCAGGCATAGACCCGGAGTTAATTACTCACAAGCTAAACGTAGATCCAAGCCGGAAGACAGTGAAACAAAAGAAAAGAAATTTTGCCCCGGAAAGACAAGAGGCTATAAAGCAGGAAGTGGAAAAGCTCTTAGAGGCTGGTTTCATTGAGGAGATTCAATTTCCGGAGTGGTTAGCAAACCCTGTAATGGTGAAGAAGGCTAATGGAAAGTGGAGGATGTGTATAGACTTCACCGATCTGAATGATGCATGCCCCAAAGACTGTTTTCCGCTGCCTAGAATTGATACTTTGATTGATGCCACCGCTGGACATGAGATGCTGAGTTTCATGGATGGGTTTAGCGGATACAACCAGATCAAAATGCATAAGGATGACATTCCAAAGGTATCATTTATCACTGACTTTGGTGTTTATTGTTATCTTGTTATGGCGTTTGGTCTCAAGAATGCAGGAGCCACCTATCAAAGGTTGGTGAATAGAATTTTTAAGGATCTTATTGGTAAGACTATGGAAGTCTATGTTGATGACATGTTAGTCAAGAGTCTAGTGAAGACTGATCATATAGCCCATTTAAGGGAAGCTTTTGAGGTCCTGAGGTACCACAAGATGATGTTGAATCCGACGAAGTGTGCTTTCGGAGTAGGATCTGGAAAATTCTTGGGATTGATGGTCTCGAAGAGGGGAATTGAGGCAAACCCCGATAAAATAAAGGCAATCCTGGACATGGAACCCCCCAAAACTGTCAAGGATGTTCAGAAGCTCACAGGAAGGGTTGCTGCGTTAGGACGATTCATCTCCAAGTCAGGAGACAAGTGCTTGTCATTTTTCAAGTCACTAAAGAACATCAAAGTCTTTGTATAGAGTGAGGAAAATCCGAAGGCATTTGAAGAGTTAAAGAAGTATATGGGCCAGGCCCCGTTGTTGGCCAAGCCAGTTCTGAATGAAGTTTTATTCTTGTACTTGGTTGTTTCAGAGAGCGCCTTGAGCGCCGTGTTGGTTAAGGAGGAACTGAAAGTCCAGAAACCCGTATACTATGTCAGCAAAATTTTGCATGGTGCTGAGTTGAATTATTCAGCCATTGAGAAATTCACTTTAGCCTTGGTAATGGCTTCAAGAAAGCTGCGTCCTTATTTTCAAGCTCACCAAATTGAAGTGCTAACAAATCAGCCACTGAGAAATATCATTCACAGTCCCAAGGCAAGTGGGAGACTGATTAAGTGGGCAATAGAGTTGGGAGAGTTCGATCTCAAGTATAAGCCACGTATGGCCATAAAAGCCCAGGCACTAGCTGACTTCGTGGTGGAATGTACCATACCCAACCAAGAAGTCGGGGGGCAGGAAGATACCATACCTCAAGACAAGGGAGTCGACAATGGGGACAGGGAGAAGAATGATAAGGAGAAAGAATATTGGGTTCTCTATTTTGATGGAGCATCAAAAACAAATTCCAGTGGAGCAGGGTTGGTTTTGCAAAGCCCTGATGGGTTCTTAATTGAGTATGCTATGAAGCTAGATTTTCCAACCACAAATAATGAGGCAGAGTATGAAGCCCTAATAGCTGGCCTTGGTCTAGCTGGGACACTTAGAGTCAAAAATTTAAAGGTCCGTGGAGACTCGAAGCTGATCATATCCCAGGTAAAGGGAGAATTCGAGGCAAGGGATGATACGATGGCTAAGTATGTCCGCCTAGTAAGGGCTGTGATGACCCAATTTAATGAGTGCCATGTTGAACACATTCCAAGGGAAGAAAATGTTAAGGCAGATGCGCTATCAAAGTTCGCTTCGTCTGAGATTGAAGATAGTTCAGGAAGTGTGTACTTCCGTGTTTTGAAGACACGAAGCATAGATGTTAAGCTGGTGGCTCCCATAGGCTTGGGGACGTCATGGATTGATCCCATCAAGGCTCACATTCAGACCGGTTGGTTGCCAAGTGATGCAACTGAAGCACGGAAGTTAACTGTTCGGGCACTAAGGTACTCTTTCATAGATGGGATTTTTTACAAAAGATCTTTCGTCGTTCCCTACTTGAGGTGTCTCAGGCCCGATGAGGCACGCTTGGCTCTTGAAGAAGTGCATGAAGGTATTTGTGGACAACACTTGGGCGGCAGGGCCTTGGCTCATAAGATAACTCGTTTAGGCTTTTATTGGCCAGAAATGATGGCTGATGCCAAAGAATATGTGAAGAAGTGTGATCGCTGTCAGAAGCATGCACCAGTTGTTAGACAACCCCCCCAAGATGCTGACCTCTATCAACTCGCCTATTCCCTTTGCCATGTGGGGGATGGATATTCTAGGGCCTTTTCCTATGGCCACGGCACAAAGGAAATTTCTGATTATAGCCATTGATTATTTCACCAAGTGGATCGAAGCCAAACCCTTGGCCAAAATCACAACTAAGCAGGTTGCACAATTCCTGTGGGAAAACATTATGTGCCGATATGGAATTCCCCGTATCCTCGTCACTGACAATGGAACACAATTCAACAATGAGGAATTCAAGAAGTATTGTGAAGAGAATGAAATTGAGTTACAATTCACCTCTGTGGCTCACCCGCAAGCCAATGGGCAAGCAGAGGTAGCAAATCGGATAATCCTGGATGGACTAAAAAAGAGGATCGAGAAGTCAAGAAATAATTGGGTGGATGAGATACTTCCAATATTATGGGCCTATAGGACTACCTGTAGAGTCACGACAGGAGCAACTCCTTTCATTTGGCATATGGGGCGGAAGCAGTAGTTCCCGTGGAGATATCGCATTCCTCTCCAAGGATTCAGACTTTCAATGCTGTAGAAAATGAGGAAGGGCAGAGGTTAGCCCTGGATCTAATTGATGAAGTGCGAGATGAGGCACATGCAAAGATAGTAGAATATCAGAAAAAGGCTTCATTCTATTACAACCTAAGGGTTAAAGAGAGATTTTTTAAACAAGGAGATCTAGTCTTGAAAAAAATAGAGGCTTCTGGTGTTGGACAGAAAGGAAAGCTTGCCCCGAATTGGGAAGGGCCGTACAGAGTCAAGAGCGTTCAGGGTAGAGGAACCTACAAGCTGGAAACTATGGAAGGTTTTGAAGTCCCGAGGACCTGGCACGCACAAAACCTGAAGGTTTACTACGTGTAAGATATGTGAAGTACGATTCTCACTTGTCATTGACAAGTAGGTTTAAAAGCACCTTGAAGCTTTGCTTGCATAGGATTTTATATTCCCGTAGAATTTACATTGTCTAGTTATTGTTGATTAGGGTCGAACCCATGCTATGTAAGGTTTTGGAAAACCAGACTTCATATTAAAGAGTTTGAAATTATTTCTATCTAAGGATGTTTAAGGTTCAAATGCATATTAAGATTGTAAAGTTAAAATAGAAAAAGGCAAGAAAAGCAACGTATAAAACATAACCCCGAAGGGTAACAAGTTCTGATATAAATAAAGTTCAAAAAGAAGATATACAAAAAGCTACGCCTTGGAAGGCTGAGATTCCTCAGAACCACTATCCGAAGTCTCTTCGGAAGTTTCAGTCGTTTCTTCGGACGTCTCGGTCGTCCTCTCCGAAGTCCCTGTAGAAGTTCCCTCGGCAGGAGATGATGGCTGTTGAGGCGCTGCTTTGGGAGATTCTTCCACCCTGGCCTTCTTAGCGATAGGCTCGAGTTCCTCCTCGGGGGAATCTTCCTCCTCTCCATCCTTGATCATACCAGCAAGCTTTTCAGTAACACCTCCAAGCTCTGGAACCAGCACTGGGCAAGGAAAGGGCAACTGCTCAAGGACCTCGGGAAACTCATCCTGGATGGCCTCCACAGCAGCGTCCCAGCCTTCCTTATAGCTAACAGGATGAAGAAGGGCGTCATGCTCCACCATCAAGTCTTTGAATTCTTGAGTGTCCATCCAGCCATCAAAGGCTTTTTCCTTCTGCGCCTTCAAGATGACATTTTCAGCCCGGGCTGTCTCCAGGTCAGAAGTGGAAGAGGCCAATTGAGCTTCAAGGGCCTCAATTTTTTGATTGGCCTCCTCCAACTTCTTGTTGGCATCTTCCAGGCCAACCTTCCAAGCCTTGGCTTGGTGAATTGCCCCTTGAAAATGGGCGTTAGCCTGCAAGAGAAAACAGCAAAGGTTTAGAAAAGAAAGAAAAGAGAATTGTAAAAGGCATAAGTAAAGTATGTACTGTCGCCAGAGCTTGGGCTCCAAACAGCTCATTCCCCTCCAAGTCCTGTTGAAGGACAAAATCTTGATAATCCACCGGGGAAATGGAATGCTTAGACCATTCCTTGGACAGCGCCGTGCTGCCCACAATTGAGTCCTTGCCCCGGATACCCCAAGCAGGTTGAAAATAGGCACCTGGCCTCTGCTTGGTGCGCAGAACTTGGCTGGGGCCTTCCTCATCTGGCTCCGTTGCCTGAAGAAGGAACTCCGGGAAGCGGTCACCCAGTCGAGGGTCCTTAAAGATCTTCCCGGCCCTCTTCATCCTGGTTGTCTCCAGGTCCTTCGGCTTGGTAGCCTCCTCAATCTTCTCAGCCACTGCAACAAACAAAGTCAGTTGAAAATCAATGAAATAAAAGTGCAGGAAATAAAGGAGATAAGAAAGGGAACTTACTTTTCTTATTAACGGGCGAAAGGCCGCGTTCTACCAGGACGGTCTCCCGGATAAGGTCCCAACAATGGGAAGTGCCGTTGTCTTGCGTAAGGAGGTTGAAACCTCTAGCCTCCTCCTCAGACAAAGTTATGTCATTCGGGCTCCCGTCCACGGCCAGCCCAAAGGATGATCGAAACAGGGAGCCCCAATCTCCACCTTCCCAAATAACAAACAAAAAATCTTTCTTCCACCCCAAGTTGTTGTCAGGGATGGACTTCCCATTCACGATATGGGGGATAGTGGGGCGCTGGTTGATAGAAACCCAACCCGGACTTTTATCAGGGTTGTTTTTGAACTGGAAAATCTTCCTGAAGACAGCAACAGAAGTGGGGACGTTGTGCTTGGCGCATTGCGACAGATAGCACAGAATCAACCTCCAGGAATTAGGGGGAAGTTGGCAAGGGCTGATGCCCACATCAGCCAATAGCAAAGGAATGAATGGATGAAAAGGGAGTCTAATACCTGCCCTTAGAGTATCCCTATATACGCATAACGCGTCCTTCTTCCACTGACAGGCCCTGTCGGCCGGACCCGCAAGAACCAGCTTAAAAGGCTCCTTGATTTTGAAGCAGCTGCTCAACTTCTCCAGCACTTTGGGATCCCGTAAAGCACTGATATGATCGTGCGCGTCCAGATGCGCATCAGACGGATACTCGTCCCCTCGAGTGTTGATCATGTCGATTAAGGAAGTATACCTCGATCGAATAGGAAAATCGTTGGACTTTCTAGCCACGTTCATCTTGGCCAGGCGAGTCATTCTTTTGTCAGCCATCTGAAAGTAAAGGGCACGTAAATAGGCTATCTTAAAGTGGCACACAATGGAAAAATAGACACGAAAAGCAAAGGGAGGAATCTTACCTGAAGAAGCGCTCTTGAAAAAGGCTTTGAACTCCGACTTGCTGTTATTCCTCTGAGAATCTTAGCAGGAAGAAAAAGAAGAAAACTAAGAAATGAGAGAGTGAGGAGTAATAGCTTTTCCCCATTCCTTTATATAAGAGGAAAAGGAAGTTGAAGGGACGAAAAGCCCATTGAGAACAAAAGCCCATAAGAAAAAGCCCAGAAAAAAGAATATTCCAGAATATTCCAAGGAATTCTAGAGCATTCTTAACAGGGTGTAATAAGTCCAGATCAATAAAAGAGGCCCAACAAGATTTGAAAAGGCCCAATAAAAGAGGCCCAATAAGATTTGAAAAAGCCCAATAATAGAGGCTCAGTAAAATTTAAAAAGGCCCAACAAAAAAGGCCAGGCCCAAATCCAATTAGGATTTGGAAAATACAATACCCTAAATTAAAGCTAAATAAAGAAGGCTAGTGGAAGACCAGGAACCAGGTCGAAATCCAGGTCGTGAATCCTGCCCGAAATCTTTCGAGCAGACACCCGAAAATAGCGGGTAAAAAAGACCAGAATCCAGGTCGAAATCCAGGTCATGAATCCTGCCCGAAATCTTTCGAGCAGGCACCCGAAAATAGCGGGTAAAAAAGACCAGAATCCAGGTCGAATTCCAGGTCGTGAATCCTGCCCGAAATCTTTCGAGCAGACACCCGAAAATAGCTGGAATAACGGGACTGAATTGAGGTCGAAGCTTTGACCAGGAATGAGGTCGAATAAACCAAGCATCTTTCAAAAAAAATGGGGATTAAAAACCCAAGTCGAAGTTCGACTAGGATCCTGGTCGAATTCCAGGTCGTGGATCCTAGTCGAAATCCTTCGACCAGGAAGCAAGAAAATCAAAGAATTTTCGAATAGGATTCAGGTCGAAATATCGACTAGAATATTAGTCGATAGGCTCATGACAAGAAGCTAAAAAAAAGGGGTGGAATTTTCGACCTAGATCCAGGTCGAATTTTCGACTAGGATCCTGGTCGAAATCCAGGTCCTAGATCCAGGTCGAAGTTTCGACTAGGATCCTGGTCGAATTCCAGGTCCTAGATCCTAGTCGAAATTTCGACTAGGATCCTGGTCGAATTCCAGGTCGTGGATCCTAGTCGAATTCCTTCGACTAGGATGGCAAGGATGGCCCCTATTTTCGACTAGGATCCAGGTCGAAATTTCAACTAGGATCCTGGTCGAAAAAAGGGCTGGAAATTTGAAGAATCCAGAAAATAGGGAAAATTCCAGAAAATAAGGAAAAATCCCAGAAAAATTAGGGAAAATTCCAGAAAATAAGGAAAAATCCCAGAAAATTAGGGAAAATTCCAGAAAATAAGGAAAATCCCAGAAAAATTAGGGAAAATTCCAGAAAATAAGGAAAAATCCCAGAAAAATTAGGGAAAATTCCAGAAAATAAGGAAAAATCCCAGAAAATTCCAGAAAATTAGGGAAAAATCCAGAAATTAAGGATAAATCCCAGAAAATTAGGGAAAAATCCATAAATAAAGGAAAAATCGTTGTAAATGTGTAGGTCGCTCCACACTTTACGGAAAAACGAAACCCTGTAAGGGAACGAATAGACTTAACTTCTGCGAAACTTAATCAATGTTTCCCAAAAGTTGGGGGGCAAATGATAGGGATAAATAAATTATGCTTGTATAATTAAATACTGCATTAATTGTACAAGCTGTGGGCTGCTAGGCCCAATAAAAAGATATATGATACTCAGACCAGAAAGGAGATCAGGCCTGATGGAATAAAAAAGGCCCAAAAGCCCTGATTATTAATTAATTTTGTAATTAATTAATAAGGGACAAATCAGATGTTGAAAAGAGTCCCGATAAGGATATAAATCCTTGGAGATTAGCCTCAAAGGGACCTAAAAGGATAAGGAATCAGTTTCCTACTATCTAGTACTCCAAAGTCCATTCTAATTATGAGACTTGCCCACCAAGTCTCCTATACCAAGTCCAATTCAAGGACTCCCAACATCTATATAAGGGGTCTCACCCCCACCAATCAGAACTACGTTTTTTGGCTTGATTCTCTAATTCACAGAGATACGTAGGCATCTCGTAAAGGCAGAATTAAGCTACGATACACGAGAGCAGCCATTAAAGGCCTTGAGCCCCCGAATCTTAGTAATAAATACAGCAAATAATAACCTTGGTTTTTTATCCATAACACTGTGATTTATACATATGCATAATCAACTAGTATTTTTCTATATTTTTATTTAATTTTGAATTTAATTATGATTAAATTATGATTTTTTAATTTTACAGTTGTATATGTGTTTTGATTATTGCATGTTGTAGATCATGAAATTCTGGTCAATTTGGTGTATTATATGTTAAATTTTGAGTTCAATAACATGTTCAAATTGATGATTGATTTTCGAATTCAGAAAATAGGGTTTATAAACTATGAATGTTCTTAATTAGAATTTAGGGGTTTTTGATTTAAGAGTTATTAGTTTAATTGGATGATACCAGTAAATACTGGTTTGAATAACGGAGGGTAACTGGTTTGAGCTCGTCGGAAAAACGAGTATGGCGGTGGCGTAAACTTCGGCCATATTTTTCGGCCATTTAACGAAGTTCTAGATGATATAATTTACTCTAGCATGTTTCTGGGTGTCTCAAGATCGTTTATCATTAATTTGGAGCCGTTCTGTGTTGTTTTATGGGTCGCCAGAAAAGCTCCGGGTGGAGGCCATGGCTGTTGGCTACCAAAGACGGCGATGGTGGGGAAGAAGATGGAAAATTTCCATTTCTACCCAATACGTTTTTGTATTATTCAATTTCACTCCCTGCTTTTTGCAAAACTTACAAAATTTGGATTTCGGTTTAAAAAATCTTTTAAAAATTGTATATTTCATTTATTTTAATTTCAGAAATTCATTTTTATTATTTAAAAATTCCAAAATTCATTATATTAATTCCAAAATTCATTTTTAATTTAAAAATAAATCTGAATTATTTAATTAGTTCATTTTATTTAATAATTAATTATTTAATTGGTAAATTAATTTAAATATTAATTGATTAATTAATTTAATTAGTTATTAATTAATTTTAATTGACTATTTAATTGGATTAAATTGTTTCTTTTGATTTAAAAATTCTGAAAAATAGTTTCGAGTTTTAAAATATTTTTCTAAATTATGTTCAAGACTTGATAATTATTAATAAATGATATTAACATCAGATTCGGGTATTCCAACCTTGTTAATTATTTATAAAATTATTCGAACGAAGGGTAGATAGAAGTTTGTAACGTCTACGTGATGATTAAAATAAGATGAGAATGATTATTGATAGATACTTGTAATGTGTAGCAAGTGGGTAGTGAATGGAATTGATAGACGAGTGCAAGTGAAGAAGAGATCAGTTGAGATAAGGCAAGTATTTCCGACCTTTCCTGAGATATATTACAAGTGTTCTAAACCTTTCTTGAGAAATATAGCAAGTATTCTTGAACTATATTGCGATATATCAAAAGTTTATTCTTGAACCTTCTTGAGATATAATGCAAGTATTCTAAATAGTTTATGTTTTATATTGCTAGTGCTTTGAATTGCGTAACCCTAAAACCTGACCACGTCATTTGATATTTGAACCGTAAGCCTTATTATTTATAAACCATTGATTGTTGAATTTCCAGATACAAAACCACAAAAATACGATACTACTCCAAAAATATATATACACCATACACCAGTTACTGAAATGGATTTGCTTAACGTACAAACACTCATACTTTCTACAATACCTTGCAACATCAGAAAACCAATCCTTGTATAACCATTAAACCATTGTTCTTCCATTACTTGATCCTTTTAAGGATTGAAACCATTCTTCATACATACCTTGATATACCTTTACGATATCCTTGATATACCTTTGCGATACTCATGAATTACCTTATGCTTTGAGACGAATGTCTTATCATTGTTGTTTATGATTTCATTTTATTCAATTACATTTCTTAATATATTGAATTGTTATAGAATTGAATGATTTTTTAAATGTGGACTAAATTCATGATCAGGCCAGATTGGTCATCATATAAGGCCAATATATGCCGTGGATCCAGTATATAGAGTAGAGTTGTGTGCCTTGCTCGGGGTTAGTGCGAGACTGATTAGCAGCCTAACCTTGGTTTATAAAATTAAAAGTGAATATCCAATTCTAAGCATTGCTTAACAAGGAACTTGATTCCTCTGAATCATTTCAATTGATCATTGTTTAATCTCAGTTATTTTTATTGTGACTTGCTGAGCTAGTTAGCTCACTCTTGTGATTCTTTTATGTTGTTTTCCAGTTAAGAAGGAAGTTGTTGGTAGCGAGGATCCCCAGACTAGTATGCGAGCTAGGATTCCAGGTTGAGTTGGATCAAGCTAGCATAATTTTAGGTTTTAGTTTTGAGTTATGACAAGTTTGTAAGAATCTTTTAATTATCGCATGTAAGTTAAACTAGTTGGGATGTGGTATGTGAAAGGAATATGTCCTAAGTCCAATCATGTATGAGGATTTTGGAATAACTTTTATGTAATCTGTTTTGATTTCATTGATATTAATAAAAGACTTGTTTTGTTTTTATTTCGGGCTTTATCTATTTAAGTGTTTAAATAAGATATACCATAGTTTAGAGTAAAGCTTTTTATGGATTATGATGAGATCATAATAGTGAGACCTAAAAGATGATAACTCTAAACTTAAATAGTTCCTGGTCGTAGGATTACTAACTGGTAATTAATAATCCGTAAAGATCGGTACATACTATGCTTGCTTCATTATGAAGGATGTCGGTTCTCATAGACATTTGTGTGGTGACACTATAGCTAGTATGTAGGTGCTTATTATAGAATAAGTTCACTGAACATGACTCGCCCAGCTGAACAACTGATGGAGTTCACTCACGTGTCAGCAGTTGTTCACATAGTGATAGTTGTACAAGTATCCTTAGACTTGAAGTCATCATAGTCATCTTGTGTACACTGAACTATGCTTTGGTTTAGTTCTTAGTCTCCAGGGACAATTATTAGGGCTCTACCGGGTATAGGAATTTTTACACGAAGATAGTGTATGATCAATAAAGGATCTACCCCTTCCAGTGAAGGAAGCGAATGTTCAAGGCTGATCCATTTATGCTAGTTCAGGAATCTCTGGCCAGAGTGAATGAAATTAGAAAGGAGTTTCTAATTTGTATAGAACTAAGCATAGTAAATGGTAAGCAAGTGATTGAATTAGATAGACTTGACACGAGATCCATGCCTTGTATTTAATCAGGACATTGTAGGGTAGAAGGAGTTTATTGTACGGTAACTATTCACTGAATAGGTTCTTGGTATTCTAAGCAGTGAATTCATATTATCCGGATAGTCGCGATATGCTGAGAAGTATCCCTCACGATGTAGAATAAATGTGATTAATTAATTAATCATATTTAATAAATTAGATAATTTATATAAATAATGATAAAATAGTTTTATTATTATTTATTTCTACTACCGGCTTAATATTGAACCTACGGGGTCACACCATAAAAAGAGAATGATTTAATGGTGGAGGAATTAATTAATAATGGCTAATAATTATTTATTTGTGAAATAAATAATTAATTGGCAAATTTAATAATTGATTAAATGAGATTTAATTGATTATAAATTAATTAAGAAAAGTTCTTAATATTATTAATTAAAGGATTTAATTTTTGGAAATTAAATCAAGAGAGAGAATTATTTCTAAAGTATTTAGAAAAAGGATTAATAATTAAAAGGTGTTTTAATTATTAATGAGAATAATAAACGGGATAATAATAATATTATTTATGGGAAAATTTCAGCTGAAAATTTTGCTTATAAATATACTATTGTAGACCCTATTTTCATTCGAACCCCAAAACCCAAAAAGTTTGGAAAACCCAATTCTCTCCACCTCCTTCCTCCTCCTTAACATCGTTTTCTTGGTGGATACCGGTGGAGTGCTTCACACTTGAGGAGCAACTGCTAAGGATCTCTGATCGTTGTCTCCGAATTATTTTAAAGGTTAGATTCGATCCCTATATTTTTACCACGATTTATATACTTTTATTTGGATTTTGTATGTGTAAAAGTGTTTTACCATGCCCCCGCTGCGATTAAAATCCAACAGTATGTTGTAATATAATTAAGGTTATGTCTTGTGTTCATACTTTAACATGTTGAGATCCGTGGTTGTGTAGTGTCGGGTTATTGCATATATTATTTTGCAAACAGGTTTATATTGTGTGTGTGTGTGTTGTGAACCCCAAACTCCTGACCCGGGGTTGGAGGGCGTCACACCACGAATATATTGGGGCGTCCACCGTTGTCCTTCTTCTTGGCGTGTGAGCCCACTTCCTTCAACCTTAGGGTACACTAGCATCTCATATGGAGTATCGGTGGTTTTCGGGATCACAATAGTAGAATACTCATGCCCAGCAAGTCGAGAATTCAGCGGTGCTTGTAGCGGTTGGAATTAGGGATTCGTCCCTACGAGGGGATCTAGAATTGGGGATTCGTCCTTATCAGTTGTTCATTTTGTACAATATGGATTTCTCTCCTTCCACATGCGGAGGTTTAAGGCCACAAATATAGACATATTCACCTCCCGTCCCTCAAATTCTTATTCTTAGAGAGTTCGACCCTTGAGAGATTCAGTTCTTCATTAGGAGAAATGACAACTTGAGTCATGGCTAGTGGATTTTAATCATTTCATGATCCCAAATCTTACTAGAGTTTTCGGATGTGTGCTTCATGAGCACGAATTCTCTCCCTTATGGTTTGGGCATCCCTTCACATCTTCGGGGTAAAAACGCCTTTTGACAACAGGGTTCTTTACTCGACCATCTCCTTTTATTGATGGCCTCTTTCGTGAGGTGATGTCTTCAGGAGGTGAACGATCACTGTTTTGGATATATAGGCCTCCCATAGAGCAGATTAGTGGTGGCTGGAATCACAGTCGTAGCCATCTGAAATCCAGGTGCACGGGTGCTTATGAGAGTATGCACCATCTGTAATTGAGATTTCGCTCCTTAAGTTAAATTAAGTGGGGAATTTATCCCTTGAGTTGATGGTTGGGCCGCAAGGATCTCTGTTCCCGAAAGTTCTCCCCCTTGAGTGTTAAGAGTGGCATATAGTGGATTCCGAGTGTTCTGTATCTTTTCCATGGTTTTTGTCTTCTTCCCATAGACGGCGCCAAATGTTATGGATAAAAAAACTAGGATATATTTATTACACGTAATTCATGCTAAGGTTCATAAAATCAAGGCCTTGAATGGCTGCGCTTGTGTTTCATGGCTTAAATCTACCCTTACAAGATACATACGTATCTCTGTGTATTTAAAAAATCAAGGCAAGACGTAGTTCTGAATCGAGGGGTGAGACCCTTTATATAGATGTTGAATTTCCATGTATTGGACTAGGGTTAGGAGACTTCGTGAGCAAGTCTCCATCTTTGAATGTGCATTGGAGTCCTAAAATGTAGGAAGCAGATTCCTTATTGGTTTAGGTGCGTTGGAGGCTACTCTTCACAGAATTATATCCTTTATTGGACATATTTAGTGATATGTTAATTTACCTCATTATTAATTTCGTAATAATAAATAATTAATGTTTCAGGCCTCATTAATTGGGCACACTAGGTCTATTTAATAGAGCATTAGTAATGTTATCAGGATACTTAAGCACATATCAATAAATAATAAGGGTTATCATTTTTAACAAATTATAGGTCTGAAAATAAACATATAATCAAATGAGAGTAATTTGAATTTATAAAGAAAAAAATATTATTATTTACCGGCTGAGATGCGAGTGATTTGGTGACATTATATTTGAACTATAAAGCACATTCATATTTATATAAAATTAGGTTTTCGATTTTATAAACAACCATATTCGAAGCACACAAGTTATATATTCGAAACAAACAATTTACGATCAATATTATATTTGACGGAGGGCGGCTGAAATTGATTTTTATCTAAATTATTATATTAATTCATATAAGAATTTATAAAAAATTTAAACGCTATATTATTTCATCAGAATTTATAGGAAATTTAAATACTGAACAGTGTCTTTATTTACTAGTTAAAATAAATTATTCAGTTTGGAGTCAAATTCCATAACCTTTTGTTTTGTCATAATTGAATAAGGAAACAATAAATTAGTGTCGGAAAACCCGGTTCCCGTTCCAATATGGAATTGCAAATGGAAGGAAAATAGACTACCTAATCTTTATCCTAAACAAAAAACCCGTAGACGGTGTATGTGTATATATAAACCTAATGCGTTCCAGTTTCTACTCCTCCTAGTACCATAAGCAATAGAAAAGGCTTTTCCCCGTTAAGTCGCACAAAACTTTGAGATCCTATTTCCTATGTCGGTAATGAGTTGCAAAAGAAAAAGATCAACAAGCGCTGGTTGGATGCAACGAGTACCACTTGGTATCAAATTTTGTCCAACCGATATGGAGGCTTTCGCTTACTTATTCAGCAAGATCTACTTAACGCACTTGAAACTTTTACCATTGGAGCTAGATTTAGTTCAAGAGTTCGATGTTTACGAATCTGAACCATGCAAGCTTCCCCGTAAAAAAGAAGATGAGTTTGCATATTACTTTACGCCAAGGGCTCATAAGAGTGAGCAGAAGATTGATAGGTATACCAAAGACGACAAAGGTTATTGGAGAATGAGTGGAACGATTTCAAAACCTAAAACCGGGAAGAAGAACACGCTGGTTTATTATCATAAATCCAAACATGCGAGAGGTAAAGATGCAAAAGATCATAAAGGTCATAAA
This sequence comes from Apium graveolens, assembly GCF_009905375.1. Lineage (NCBI taxonomy): Eukaryota > Viridiplantae > Streptophyta > Magnoliopsida > Apiales > Apiaceae > Apium > Apium graveolens. The sequence continues at coordinate 163,557,596 of NC_133654.1, read as the reverse complement.
ACCAATTGGATTATGCATGAGTATGTGCTAGACGCTGAGAACAGTAGTGATGACTCTGCGAGATCTGTAAGCAGCTGTGTCGTGTTGTGCAGAATTTATGAAAGAAAAGTACAAAAAGAAACAGAGATGGAAGATTTAAATAATGGAAGGGATTTGTCAGGCCTGATCCAATTGCTTTGTGAATCACATTCTGAAGTTAGAAGAAAAAGAGCGGAGGAAGAAGGGGATTTAGATCGGGAATCTGACAACAATGCTACTTTACTAAATTCACCTGCATATGGCAGGGGAGATACTGGTGCTAGTGTTGATTTGCGGATGAACAACACCCAACAAAGCTTTACTCGTAATTTTATCCAATATATGGATATCAATGTGATGAGCAGTAGAGTGGAAGAGAATGACGACATTGACCTAAGCTTGAGGCTGTAATACTATGAAACTATAATACTATGGAACTATAGACCTAGTAGAGACATTTGCTCGGGCACGTACAACGTTAAAGAGCATTGTGTGACGAAAACTAAAAGCTCGTATTTTTTTCCCAGATATTGTTAGAGAAACAATCTACAGCTCAGAGCTGGTAATCAGTATACAGTTTAATTCAAAAGTTTCATTGTCACATGTTTATTCATACTTATCCATGGTGTAACTTCTTATGTTAGTGTAGTGTTTTAGAATAATTATAATATTATATTAAAAACTCAATATTACAATTTGTTGGTCGAAAATATAAATAAAACAAGCAAATTTATCCTAGCATAGCAAATTTTTTGATAGTCGTAGCAAGAACTGTTAAGATCTTTAAACAAATATAAAATAAATGAATATTCAATAAGCAACGGAAGCTGGTGTTCTAAATTAAATAGAATCACTCTCTACATTTTTAATTATTTAAACAAAAAAAGAATTGTATGTTCACAAAATTAAATTGAATATTAATTAAAAAATCTTAACTGTCTTTTTTCTTTAGTTAGCGGATAATTTTTGTTGGACAACAATGTTTAAACTATCACTGTATTAAATATTAGTAGCCTATAATCCGTGCGATACACAGTTATCTTAGAAAAATATTATATTATATTATTTATTTTAATATTTTATTAATTTAATTTGTTTGCACCTAAATAAGTGTACTCGTGCCATCCACGATTATTTTAAATAGTATAGATAGTACAAATATTGAAGAAAACCCATAACTATATAAACATGTTATATTAATCAAATTCAAATAATTATAAATAGTTTGTTTTTGAATTTTATTTTATTCCCGATTGAATATTATTTTGTTGGCTTAAATATCAAAGTGTTCACTAAAATAAAGAGCTGTTATCAAATTAGTCATCAAACTTAACGGGGTATCATTTGAATCACTATATTGATCAACAAATTATTTTGTTTTATTTCCGGTGTCATTGTATTGATAAAAAAATTATCTTTTAATTCTAATTTTTTTTTAACCGGTTCAATAGTATAATTTTTTTAAATGCCTTGGTAGTATTTATTATTTTGTTTTAGTGCGATATAACAAAAAAATGCCAAAAATACACTACTTTCCAGCTCCAACTGCCCAAAATATTGATTGGCGGTACATTCCGCCCAAAATTCTTTCTGAATACGCATTCTAGACATGCGTATTCTATTTTTAAAATTTCTGTAAAGAATACGCATTTGGAAAATATGTATTCATTGTATACAGTAACCCAAAACAGTGAATACGCGTGTATTCTTTACATTTGTTTTTGAAAAAAAAAAGAATACAAATGTCAGATATGCATATTTAGTGGGCATTTTAGGCTGACAGTGGCATCAATTAGCATTTTAGGCAATTTACCCCCATTTGGTGGGTATTTCAAATCAAATTAACTATATTTACTTTTGTAACCCATACAATAGTATATTTTTGTTTAATCCTAGATAAATAGAGTAGATTATTTTTTTTATTATGGGACCATTATACCAAACATTAAATTATCTTTTGATTTTAATTTTCTTTTAGACCGGTTCAATATTATAATCTTTTTTTGCTCGTGTGAATAATATATATTATTTTATTGGCCCGAGTTCATTATACAAATTTAATCTTTTTTGTATTGTTATGGGTAAAAAATTAGGTTGTCTTTGATGCTAGGGTTCGTGAGCTGAAGGCCCTGATTGACTACTGTTGTGTATATATTGTGTACTTGATGATTTCATGAACAAAACACCTTAGTAGATTTTACTTAGTGAAATAATGTAGCACTCGACAGATAAGATTTATATTCCCGACGGATGATAGACTTATTATCCATCGAGTGAGTAGCTTATGTAACAATAAGTCTGTAGCACATTTCTGCATTCACCATTGTATAGATTCTGTAAGTAGTATTCAACTCATGTTGACTTTAACTATATATGCAGAATAAGTTGATTAATTGTACATAGATGATGTCTTGTAATTCTGCATAAATGAAATGAAGTCAGGTGCCAAGTTTGCTACCCGACGGATAACCTACAATGAAGTCGACGGATGATCAAATAGACAACCCGACGGATGATCAATAACTCGACGGATGATCATGAACCCGATGGATGAAGAATTCAAATATCTGTTGACAGTGACAACACAGTCACATGCGTGGAGTGGATGCAAATGGAATGTGGTAGCCTATTCAACTGGGTTTTCGAGAACAAAGAAGCATTGCCATTTCCATGATATTATGAAGATATTCAAAGATGTTGTAATAGAGTAATGAAGTAGCATTGTAATAGACTAGATAGCTTTTTTTTTATTATCTTGTCTTATTACTTTGTAATCTTGGTGATATATAAACCAAGTAGTAGCAACTAAGACACTATTGATCTAAGCAAGAAAGCAAAGAAACATTTGTAAGCAGGATTCTTAGCATTTCTCCGTAGTCTTAGAAGTTCAATTGTTGTAAGCAGCTGTGAGCATTTCTGCACACAGGGTTCTCTCGATATATAATATATATCTCTGGTGGAATCATTCAAATCCACCAGAAAGTTTTTAAAGACTCTTGTTTTTAATTACTTGTGTTTTGATTCACTTAAGTTTTTATTCCGCATTGTGCTAATCAATACACTTATATTTATATTTGAGTTAGAATATTTTATCTCAAGAAAAAGTTTCAAGAATTCTATTCAACCCCCCTTCTGTATTTCTTGTCATATTGTTAAGGGACTAACAATTGGTATCAGAGCAAGCTCTTAACTTACAAAGAGTTTAAAGATCAAAACAATACAGCAAGATGGACAAGAAGGATGTTGGAGTCAAGATCCCTTTTCTGGATAAAGACAATTACCATCATTGGAAGGTAAAAATGCATCTTCATTTGCTTTCTCAAGATGAGGCATATGTTGACTGCATAGAAAGAGGCCCTCATGTTCTAATGAGAGCAACAACAGGAAAGGAGCCATCAGTCCCCAAGCCAAGACATGAATGGTCTGATCCTGATATTGAACAAGTCAGGAAGGATAAAAAGGCCATGAACATCCTGTTTAATGGAGTTGATGGAGATATGTTTGAAAACATTATCAACTGCAAAACTGTCAAGGATATTTGGGATACAATACAGATAATCTGTGATGGCACTGAGCAAGTTAGAGAAAACAAGATGCAGCTCTTGATTCAGCAATATGAACATTTTCACAATGAAGAAAGTGAGTCTCTCACTGACATTTTTAGTAGGTTTAAAAAACTACTAAATGCTCTAAAGTTGCATGGAAAGGTCTGTCAGACAAAAGACTCTAATCTGAAATTCCTTAGATCTCTTCCAAAAGAATGGAAACCAATGACAGTCTTATAAGGAGTTTACTTTGGAGAGACTGTATGGCATCCTGAAAACCTATGAGCTTGAAATAGAACAGGATGAAATGATGGAGAGAGGAAGGAAGAAAGGAGGATCCATTTCACTAGTTGCTGAGTTGGAAAAGAAGAAGTAAGTGAAGATGGAAGCTGTTGAATCAACTTCAAGGGTCTGTGAGAACAAGGGCAAGGGGCTTGCAGTAGAAAGTGAAGATTCTTTGAGCCAAGATGACATGGAAGACATTGATGAACACCTAGCATTTCTTTCCAGGATATTTTCCAAGCTCAAGTTCAAGAAGAACTTTGGAGCAGCCAAGCCAAATAGAAACATGGTGGATAAATCAAAATTCAAATGTTTCAAATGTGGCTTGGCAGGGCATTTTTCCAGTGAGTGTAGGAAGTCAGATTCCAGTAAGAAAAAGGTTGAGTCAGTGGATTATAAGCAAAAATACTTTGAGCTGCTCAACCAAAAGGAAAGGGCTTTCATATCACAAGAAAATGACTGGGCAGCAGATGGTCTGGATAAAGATGAAGATGTCAGCTATGTCAATCTAGCCCTAATGGCCAAGTCTGATGAGACAGAAACAAGTTCTTCAAGTAATCAGGTAATTACTACAAACCTTGCACATTTATCTAAAGCTAAGTATAATGATGCCATAAATGACATGTCTACAGAGCTATATCATTTGCGTGTTACACTTAAGTCTCTCACTAAAAAAAATGTTAAAATCAAAGATAAAAATTTGTTTTTGAGTGAGAGAAATAATGTTCTTGAGTCTCAGTTTATTGATTTTGAAAAATTAAGAATTGAGTGTAAAATTGCCAAGGAGGAATTAACTGAGTCCTTGAAGAAAGAGGAAATTTTAAAGAAGCAGCTCGGGCATGAACAAGAGGTGATTAAAGCATGGAAAACATCCAGGGATGTCCATGCTCAAATCACCAAAGTTCAAGGAATTGAGTCTTTCTGTGATGCAGCCTGGAAAAAGAACAAAGAGAAACTAGAACCAAATTTGGTAGATAGAGTGCTTACAGATGTAGACTTGACGGATGATGAGGATCATCCGTCGGATAACAAAAAGGGTTATCCGTCGAATGATGAAAATCCTCATCCGTCGGCTGTGAGCAAGCCTATCAGTAAAGCCAAACTTGTTAAGCTAAATGAGAAGTATGGGTCTGTTTCCAAGAACTTTGTTTCAGGAGAATCGAGTCAAGTTAAGAAAGGGAAAAAGGCTAATGTTGGTCACATGACTGTCAAACAGTTAAGTGACAGACTTGAAAAGGTTGAGGTAAAAACATAGACTAAAAAGAAAAACAATAGGAATGGTAAAGAAGGGATTAACAAACACAATAACTACACACCTGATAAATATGCTCCTAGAATCAAGTGTGGTAGTGTAAATCATTTGTCTGTTAACTACAAATCTGCCATGCCTACTTCCATGTCTGTGCAACCTCAATTTCCTAACATGAATGCCATGCCTCTCATGCCTATGAATGCTATGTCTGCACAGAATATGAATGCTCAGTTTGCTAACATGCCATTTGCACCTAATCCTTGTTATGCTGTATTTAGTATGCCACAAATGCCATTTGGCATGCCATACTGGAATAACATGTTTACTAATAGCATGCCATTTCCTGTTAATAATAATATGCATGATAATTCTGTTGTAATGAATGGTTTCAAAGGCCAAACTCAAATGACCAAGGATGAATCTGATATCCCTAAGTCAAATGAGATAAGGCCTAAGAAAAAGAAAAAGAAAGCTAACAAGGCAGGACCCAAGGAAACTTGGGTATCAAAATTAACTTGATTTGATTTTGATGTGTGCAGGGAAACAGAAAGAATATTTGGGACTTGGATAGTGGTTGTTCAAGACACATGACTGGTGATTCTACCCTGCTCACAGAGTTTAAGGAGAGAGCTGACCCAAGTATTACTTTTGGAGATGACAGCAAGGGTTATACCGTGTGATATGGCTTGATTTCAAAGGACAATGTCATCATTGAGGAGGTTGCCTTAGTGGATGGTCTCAAACACAACTTGTTGAGTATCAGCCAGCTTTGTGATAAAGGCAACTCAGTAACCTTCAATTCAGAAGCCTGTGTTGTGACTAATAAAAGAAGCAACAAAGTGGTTCTCACTGGTGTGAGAAAAGGAAATGTGTACCTAGCTGATTTTAACTCATCTAATGCTGAATATGTAACTTGTCTTCTCAGTAAAGCAAGTCAGGATGAAAGCTTTGTTGGATCCTGATCTAATCTTGATTGGATTTTAGTTATGCAGGAGGAGCTAAACCAATTTAAAAGGAATAATGTATGGAAGCTGGTGCCCAAGCCTAAAGGAAAGAATCCAATAGACACCAAATGGGTATTCAGAAACAAGATGGATGAAAATGGCATAGTAGTCAGGAACAAAGCTAGATTGGTTGCTAAGGGCTATTGTCAACAAGAAGGTATAGATTTTGATGAAACATTTGCTGCTATTGCAAGACTTGAAGCCATCAGAATCTTCTTAGCCTATGCAGCCCATGCCCATTTCAAGGTCTATCAAATGGATGTCAAAAGTGCCTTTCTGAATAGAGATTTGGAGGAAGAAGTCTATGTCAGTCAACCTCATGGTTTTGAAGATCCAAATTTTCTAGAACATGTCTATTATCTTTTGAAAGCACTTTATGGACTTAAGCAAGCACCTAGAGCCTGGTATGACACTTTATCAAAGTTTCCTTTGGAAAATCACTTCAAAAGAGGTACTGTAGATAAAACTTTATTTTCAGAAATGTTAATGGCTCTAGTATACTTCTTCAAATTTATGTAGATGATATTATTTTTGGCTCTACAGATGAGAAACTTTGCAAAAAGTTTGCCAAATTGATGCAAAGTAAGTATGAAATGAGTATGATGGGAGAACTAACTTACTTTCTTGGCTTACAAGTTAAGCAAGTTAGTGATGGAATATTCATTAGTCAGACTAAATATATTTTTGATCTTTTAAAGAAGTTTGATCTAATGGATTGCACATCTGCAAAAACTCCCATGGCTACTGCAACTAAGCTTGAATTAAACACTACTGAAAAGTCTGTGGATATTTCAAGTTATAGAGGCATGGTTGGCTCACTTCTGTACTTAACAGCTAGTAGGCCAGATATAATGTTTGCTACATGTTTATGTGCTAGATTTTAGGCTGATCCTAGAGAATCTCACTTAATAGCTATTAAGAGAATTTTCAGATATCTCAAGGGAACACCAAATCTTGGCATTTGGTATCCTAGAGATTCTGGTTTTAATCTAACTGGTTATTCACATGCAGATTATGCGGGTTGTAGATATGATAGAAAAAGTACAACAGGAACCTGTCAATTTCTAGGAAACAAGCTTGTGTCCTGGTTCAGTAAAAAGCAAAATTCAGTTTCTACTTCTACAGCTGAAGCTGAATATATTGCTGCTGGTAGTTGCTATGCACAGATATTATGGATGAAAAATTAATTGCTAGACTATGGTTTGCAAGTTGAAAGGATTCCTATTTTCTGTGATAACACAAGTGCAATTACCATCACTGAAAATCCAGTACAACATTCAAGGACAAAGCACATAGATATCAAGTACCATTTCATAAGGGAACATGTAATGAATGGTACTGTGGAACTACATTTTGTTCCAAGTGAGAAGCAGCTTGCAGATATCTTTACCAAGCCACTGGATGAATCCACCTTTTCAAGGTTGGTAAGTGAGTCAGGTATGCTTAACTACTCTTAAAATCTATCTGAGTTATTTTGCAAGTCGAAATGCAGCCAGAAACTTAATTGATTTTTCATTCTTGGATGAAATTTTGGCTAAGTCAAAATTTACATCTCGACGGATGATCTTTATCCATCGAATTTGATCATCAGTCGATATATTATTTGCTAACAATAATCAATTATGTTTTTGGAATATTTTATGTCTCGACGGATAACAGTTTATCCTCATCCGTCGAATTGTCCTAATCTCAGCCGTTAATTCCCTGTACATTATCCATCGAGTATACTTACAGTTTGTAAGCATAACACGACGGATAATGGGTAGAATTTTTACAGTTTATTTTTAAACGGCTATTTCAGGCAATTTCTATTTGTTACTTTATTTTACTTTATTATTTTTATCAGTTATTTTTGAGATAGTATAAAAGCTTATTTCATTACAATTGCTTTTCTTTTATCATTCTAAATTCAACTGCTCTAATTTATTTCTCTCTCAAAGCATTACTCTCTTTCTCTTCAAGCTCTTATTCTCTAACAATTGCACCTGTTGTAAAGATTATGTCTCAAACTGGGTTTATTTATGAGAAGAACAATTTCACCGCACTAGTGAACAAGGGTATTCAGCAATCTGGAGACTATCACAAGATGATGGACTTTGTGAAGAGTTGCAAGCTCAACTATGCCATGCTGGAATCACCCACAATCTTCTGTGAAGTTGTTGAAGAGATGTGGACCACTGCTACCTATAACTCTACAGATAAAACCATCACTCTAACCATTAAAGGTAAAGAATTCTGTATCAATAGTGATGTGATAAAAGCATGTTTCAAAATTTCTGATAACAATGTGACTTCACCACACACTGACACTGATATAATCAATATGCTTAATTCCATGCACTATGCACTTCCTACTTCTAAACTGAGTGATATTAGGAGAATGGGTCTTAGGAAAGAGTGGAGTTTCTTGTGTGATGTAGTTATAAAGGTTTTCTCAGGAAATATCAGTAATTTTGATTCAGTGAATATTTCCATGCTTAACATGCTCTAGATGCTAGTTACATATAAATTCTACAATTTCAGTGATCTTGTCTTACTTGAGTTAGGTTTTAAATTAAGAGACTTAAATAAAAGAGGTAAGAATGTGTATTATGCTAGATTTCTTATATTATTAGCTAATCACCTCTGTGAAGAGATTGTGCTTGAGAACCCTAACAACAAACTAGATTGTTGGGTTCAAGAGAGAAGGCTCATTGCAGATTTGAACAGGGCCAATCATCACAAGGATGTGCCAATGTTCTGTTTTACTGTAATGCAAGCACCTCAGGTAAGTGAGGTAAGTTCACCTATCCCTACAACTATTCCAAGCTCCATAATTTTTTTGAGTTCAAGTGTGGCTATGGCAACTGTGTCAATGACCAAACAGTTGCCTACCAAAGCTGCCAAACCTACAATTATTTCAAAATCCAAATCAAAGAAAACCCCCTCCGGTATCTCCCAAAAGATGCCAGTTGAAAAATCCACTAAAGCCAAAGAGGGGAGTGTGAAGGAGGGTAAGTTAGGTGAGGGAAGGGGTAAATATAAAAGAAACCCCAAGAATAAGGTTGAAGAGTTGAGTGAATCCCAGCCTAGCCACACTGTAGTTTCCCAACAAACTGCAGTGCTTAAAAAGGACAAAAGCTCATTTCTAGCTGCATCCTCCCAAAAGGATGTAGCTATTGAACAAAGCTCTCAACAAGAGCACAGGCCAAGAGGGTTAGGGACACAAGCTCACCCCAAACTTATATCAGAAAGAAAAAAATCAAAAACCTTTGGGAAAGCACAGGGTACACACACTGTGCAAACTGGTGCTAAAGACACAGTCACTGCACCTTCACAAATTTAGTTTGATGTGGCTCCAATAAATGTGGAGTCACAGCCAAAATCTCTAGTTATAGAAGCACCTCAAACACCAAACTCACCAACAAATTCTCTGGATGTGGATATGATAAACACATTAATTCCTGATTCCCCTTCTTTAACTCTGTTGGTGAAGCCAAAATCTAGTGCAAGTGAGCATCATCTTTTAGATGATTTGTTGGCTCACTTGCCAATTCTTTCAGGAACTGTTGTGTCATCTATTCCTAAAATATATTCAATCAGCACAGAGTCAAAAATAGTTTCTATTCCCAACTCATTCATTTCTACTCTCTCGACGGATATTGCTCATCCGTCGAGTAGTGATTGTATCCCGACGGATAAGCCTAACAGCAGTTATCCGTCGGATAACAAAACCCCTCACTCGATGGATATCACTCATCCGTCGAGTATCTCTGCACAGCTTCAAACTTCAATTATTTCAAGTGCAGAAGATTTAGTGGTTGTACAGTCACTCTTAGGATTGAGAGAGAAGAGTGTTTTGAGTGAGAGTCTGGGTTGCTCCCAGGAAAAAAGAGAGGAAATGAGTGAAAATCTGTAATCCATTTCTTCAGAATTGGCAAAAGAGAGTGAGAGGTGTCCCACCTTAGTAGGTGAAGGTGAGGGTGGGGAGCCAGGGTGAGACCCTGATGCAACAAAAGAGAGAGAAAATGAGAAAAATGCAGGTACTGGAGCAATAAGGATGGATGTCATTGCTAGTGAGTCAATGAATGTCCAGGATGCAGATAGGGAAGGACTATCTTAGCATCCTAAAGCTATTATAGGTTCCACTTCCCTTGATGCTGAGGGATTTACTCACGCTGTTCCAGCTTATCAACTTCTAGCTGAACAGGGCAATGACACTGTAGAAAGGATGCTGAATTTGGTGCATACCACACAGTCTATAATGAGAGCTAAGGATGCCATCACAGCTTTGCCTTCTACAGCTGGTGATCTGGACTATGAGACTGGTGGTTCAACTGATTTCTTTGGAGATGGGAGTGGGGATAGTGAAGATGAAGCAATGAACATAAGGGGAGAAGTAGGCTCAAGTTCAAGGTCAGGTATGCCATCATGGGCATTCTCAAAGCACTGTGATGAGCATTACTTCAAGACAACCCTGATCCAGTTAATCAATTAGACAAATACTGCTCTTCAAACCACTACCAATGCCAGCACCAAGAAGCTCCTTCAGGCACATCTAGCCTCCCTGCAAATTTAACAAATCCAGGGCTTCCAGCATGTTAAAGATGTGAATACTATGAAGAATGATATTGAAGAGATGAAAAAGGCTATTTTAGACATGATAGATTCTAAACTTCCAGAAGCTACAATGCTTGACATCAAGAGGCAATTAAGGAAAAATTCTGATCTGTCAACCAAGATAGATGCCTTGAACACAAGAATGTCATCCATGGAAGCATCTTTAACTGCCATTCATCTCCATCAAGCCCAACAGACTTATCTACTTCAAAAACCGGTGGCTGCTCAAACCCCATCATCTACTCAACTTGATGATAACAAAAAGGGGGAGAAAGGATCAAGTGAGGGGGAGAGGCTTCAAATTCAAATCAGTAAAGTAATTGTACCTTCAATTACTATCTCAAAGCCATCAGTTACAGATAGTATAGATCTGATCAATGCAGCAGCAGCCAACTTAAGAGCGGCTGATAAAGAAAAGTTGAGTTTAGTCAACTGGGAGAAGATTGATGAGGAAATACAGAAAAGTTTGAACTTGTCAAGGAGCTAGTTAAATCAGCCATCCATCACTCTCAAGTCAAGCAAATTAGTGTGAATGAGATGAGCATGAATTATCTGGAAAGAGGACAGTCTTCCTGCATCAAATCTCCAAAGGCTGAAAGAATTCTTAAACCAAGGGTAAACTACTCAAAATCATCATTGAAGAACCCTTTGGACACTGTGTATAAGACACCTAAGCCTGATGAGAAGAAGCTTCTGTCAAGGTCAATTGATTTATACAAAGATCCAGCTGATTCGGCTTCCAAAAGGAGAATTGCCAAGATTTTCAAAAATGGGAAAGAAATTTGTGTGGTGGCTGGACATCCTCAATTTTCTCAAGCAAAGAGAGAAGAAAAGGCTAGATTGAAGCAGGAAAAGAAGCAAGTTGCTCTGGATGCTAAAAAGACTAAATAAAAGAAAGAGCAGATTGCTATCTTGGCCAAGCTACATGTTGTAAATTCATCACAACAAATTCCTTCTCAACCATCTGAAGCTATTAAATCAAAGAAGCAAGTTGAACAACAGAAGAGATCTCCAAGAAAGAAGGAATTGGCTAAAAGAACTAAGAGGAAATTAGATATTGTTGACAAGGAATTGGAAGATCAATTTCCTAGGGAATCCACACCATCTACAACTCAAGCATCAAAGCCCTCTGTGGTATTTGAAGATATCAGGGTGGTGGATCCCTACAGGAATATTCATGGTGAACCTATTGTGCCCAAGGATGAGCCAATAGAATGGAATAACATACCAATTCCTGACTACAATCTACCAATCCTTAGCAAGCCAAAAAGAACAAAGTAAAGAGCAGTGAAGAAAGTGAAGCTGTCGCCTCTCAAATCCAAATCTCAAGTCAAAGCTCAATCCAAAGTCAGTAAGGGAGACTATCTGTACTTGTGTGACATCAAGGAATTTTCTAATCTAAACCTCTATCTGGATGAAATAGATGAAGTGAAAGGAATTGATGCATACAGAAACCTACCTGAAAGGTTAATGTTCAAGTATAAAGGAGGAAAGGAAATTCAGTGGCCTCTTCTCATGATCCTTCAAGAAAGCCAAGATGTACTGATTAAGGTTTATTCATCCTTCAAGAAGAACTTTGGGTTCAACATTACTGCAAGAAGATTGATATTGAAGAAGATTGAAGAACTAAGGAGTGTTAGAGATAAAGATGCACTCCCAAAGACTCTAATCATCCCTTACACAGGGAGAAGAGTGCATCTAAGGCCCTACAGGCTGATGGAGTTCATAGATGACAAAGGTGTGAGAAGATTCTTGAGATTAGAAGACCAATTGAGCATCTCTAGCAATGAGACTCTTTTGGAAATGCAAGGAAAGCTAAATCTCTCAGAATCTGATGAACTGGAATTCCACAGGAAGCTCCAAAATCAGATTGAGGAAAACAACAGAACGCTTGGAAAGAGATCCAGACCTTCAAGAAACTAGACAAATCTGCTCAGGCTGGAGGAGCTTCTTGAAAAATGACTGTGAGCAGAAGTTTGTACATTGTTGTTAATTGAAGCACTTTTCAGTAATATCCACTTCCTCTTAAAGCTATATTTCCAGGGTGTTTTGTTATCATCAAGTATCTCTTAATTTATGGCTATAATTCCAGTAGACATAAATTGGGGGAGATTGTTGTGTATATGTTTTGTACTTGATGATTTCATGAACAAAACACCTTAGTAGATTTTACTTAGTGAAATAATGTAGCACTCGACGGATAAGATTCATAGTCCCGACGGATGACTCATTATAGTCCCGACCAATGATGACTTATTATCCATCGAGTGAGTAGCTAATGTAACAATAAGTCTGTAGCACATTTCTGCATTCACCATTGTATAGATTCTGTAAGTAGTATTCAAGTCATGTTGACTTTAACTAGATATGCAGAATAGGTTGATTAATTGTACATAGATGATGTCTTGTAATTCTGCATAAATGAAATGAAGTCAAGTGCCAAGTTTGATACACGACGGATAACCTACAATAAAGTCGACGGATGATCAAATAGACAACCCGACGGATGATCAATAACTCGACGGATGATCATGAACCCGACGGATGAATAATTCAAATATTTGTTGACAGTGACAATACAGTCACATGCGTCGAGTGGATGCAAATGGAATGTGGTAGCCTATTCAACTGGGTTTTCGAGAACAAAGAAGCATTGCCATTTCCATGCTATTATGAAGATATTCAAAGATGCTGGAATTGAGTAATGAAGTAGCATTATAATAGACTAGATGGTTTTTGTTTTATTATCTTGTCTTATTACTTTGTAATCTTGGTGATATATAAACCAAGTAGTAGCAACTAAGACACTATTGATCTAAGCAAGAAAGCAGAGAAACATTTGTAAGCAGGATTCTTAGCATTTCTCTGTAGTCTTAGAAGTTCAATTGTTGTAAGCAGCTGTGAGCATTTCTGCACACAGGGTTCTCTCGATATATAATATATATCTCTGGTGGAATCATTCAAATCCGCCAGAAAGTTTTTAAAGACTGTTGTTTTTAATTACTTATATTTTGATTCACTTAAGTTTTTATTCCGCATTGTGCTAATCAATACACTTATATTTATATTTGAGTTAGAACATTTTATCTCAAGAAAAAGTTTCAAAAATTCCATTCAACCCCCTTCTGTAGTTCTTGTCATATTGTTAAGGGACTAACAACTACTCTCGTGTTTCGTAATTGGATTTTACCTTCACAAGATGCCTACATACCTTGCTTTATGCCAATGATCAAGTCAACAAATGTAGTTCTGATTTGTGGGCTGAGACCCCTTATATATAGGAGTGAGTAACCTTGAATTAGGTTAGGGTTAGGAGACTTGATGGACAAGTCTCGTACTTAGAATGGACTTTGAAGTCCCATAATACAGGAAATTGATTCTGTGTTAGTTGGGGAGCTTTGGAGGCCAAGCCTTGAGGAATTATATCCTTGATAGGATATTATTTGCGAGCTGTTATTTCCCCATATTCATTAATTATGAAATTAATAAATATTAAGGATTTCGTGCCTCATTATTTGGGCTTCATCTTTGGACCAAATGAGACCTAATTAATACTACATTAATTATGCAATTAAGGTTATTTTATTCTTATCATTTGCCCTCAACTGCTGATTTGGAGATGGTTTGGGCCAAAATTGTTGTCCTAAACGACGAAAGGGAAAAAGGTTTGATGCCTAGATGGACACCCCTGATTTCAAAAATTTGATGGAGGAACATGATGCCTTCACTCATCCTGTTAATTATAAGGAAGATTGGGATGCGGCAGTGGAGGCTATTTAAAGCGAGTACCTTGCGGTTTTAGAGGCCGATTCATTTCCTTGCCCTCTTAAGGTTCCTGATCTGGAAGGCGTCACTGAGAAAGTCGTGAGCCTTATTCGAGAAGAAGAACACCCAACTATTTCCACCGCTTCGAGGGGGTCGCCTGCTAAAGCGCCCATAACAGACAAGGTTCAGAGAGAAAGGAGGCTAAATTTAGCTCAAGAGAGAAGGAATCATCATCGGAAGAGGAAGAAAAACTGGATAATAAAAAGGCTAAGGTTTAGGGCCCTCCAATGATATCACAAGATGTTTCTAAGGAGACATCTGATGAGCTAACCGAGAAAATATCTGATGAGACCTCTGAAGAATATTCTAAAGATGGCTCCAAAAAGGCTTCAGAGGGTGATTCAGAGAGCATATCAGTAGGGAGTTCCGACAGCGTCTAAGAAGAAGAGTCTGAGGAGGAGTCCGAGTTTTCCAAGGCTGATGATTAGTTTTCGATTTTTTAATGTTTAAACATTGTTTTAAACTCCAGACTTTAGCCCTGGTTTTAGTTTTTGCTATCTTTTTATTTTATTGCATTTATTCATGCATCTTTATTGCCTTAATAAAATCAAAAGTAGCTAAGATAAAAAGAATGAACCACATCTTGTATTTCAATAATTGATCAATATCATATCATAGAGCTAAAATGGCTCATGGCTTAAAAGCCTTACTCAAAACGTAATATCTCCCATAAAATGGGCAAAGCAGTAGTTCCTGGGTGTAAAAACCTTATTCCTACCAGATGTATTCTACTAGATAATACCCTCCTCAACTAAGTTAGATATAATATATTTTGAGGTTCGAGGCGTGCCAAGAGCGGGGTATTTCCTCACCATCCAGGGTCTCTAGGTTGTAAGATCCTCGTCCTTTCACCTCCTTGACTCAATATAGCCCTTTCCAGTTGGATGATAACTTTCCTTTCTGCTTTATACACGAGGCTACAACTTTTCTCAGGACCAAGTCCCCTTCATGATAGAATATATCCTTAACTCGTAAGTTATAGTAGAAAGATTCTTATTTTTGGTACTCGGCGATCTTAGCATGCGCTTCATGCCGCACTTCTTCAATCAAATCCAAAGCTAGCGTCTGTCCTTCCTCATTTTACTCAACACTATAGGCTTGTTTCTTTGGAGAAGAATGTATTATTTTCACGAGGACAACTGCCTCTGCTCCATAGGCCAACATGAAGGGTGTTACTCTTGTGGTTGCCCAAAGTATTGAAACTATTAGGTCCCTAATCAACTATAGAGGGAGGTGAATATAGTTAATGCAAATAATTTGACAAAACTTCAACAGAATCAACAGTTTTTATATTAACAGATAAAAACTGATTAAAATGCACTATCTCAAAAGGATGAACAAATATCCTTAAGAGCTACTAGGTTATGCGAATGATATAACAATATTCGTAATGCATATAGCATGAACCTAATATGTGCTTTATATAGAGCACAGTTACACAATCAATAAGGAATCCTATTCTATTACAATAAGGAAACCTATTACATATCCATGTATGATTGCTTCTGAGATAAAATCTTTCACCGCCTTGAATTCCTGCTTTCTTTTTCCTCCTCGAATATCTACTGAAGTGACAAATCCTGATGACATCATCTGTTGATCATCAAGTACTGATATATATATTGATGATGTCACTCTCCATTAAATTATATCTAATAACCTCCCCTAACTTGTGAATTATGAAAATATGTACAAGTTCCAATTGATGATGTCAAAAATATCGAAATGCAGTAATCAAGTAAACATACTCATTCTTACTTAGTGAATATCAGACTTTACTCTTCATTCTGAACTCCAACAAAGTCTGAAAAATCTTCAAGAAACTTCCTTAGCATATTCTCTTCCATTACATCCAAATATCATTGCATCCTCTATTTATGTTCTTTCAGTTCATCTGTTGATTCATCTGTAATTTTGAATTTCCAAGAGATAGATCATCCAACCCAATTTTCTTTTCATATGGATTAAAAGTTAAAACTTTAATCCCTAGACTCATTTTTATATTGGCTCCTCCAATCGGCATATCAACAACATATTCAGTTTGATCAATGTACTTTGGAATATAGTTAGATTTGTAAGGTATTCCTCTCTGGTTTAACTGTATCAGGTTCTTTATGAATGCAGACCAACTGGCAGTTACAAAATTAGTTACCTTAAGAATTGTAGCAATAAGTTCCAATTCCTGCCATGGTTGTCTCTTAACTGTTTTTGAGTCAACCTTAAGTTTCTCCCAGACTCCAGAAAATAAATCATTTTCTCTCCAACAAGATCAGTAACAATTTGAACTGATATGATTTTCTGTAAGTATTCAAGCATCACATTATCTCCAATTTTTTGTCAAATTAGCAAGCTTCCTTAAAGTCAAAGTATCCTCTACAAATGGATCAATATTTAATCTTCCCAGACCACTTGTGATTTCAGGTTTTCTAGAGTGAGAACTTCCATTATAAATCTTTTTTATTGTTTTAGAGTAAACTCTATTAGGTTCCGGTTTCTTGCTTCCCCATAGTAGATTCTAGAGTAAGTTATGGCTTATCAGAGACTATGTCTTCAAAATTAGGTTTTGATAATTCATCTTGAATTAGGTTTGAAAAATTATCAACATGAGTAGGATCAGATGTTGTGATTGGTTGAATAACAGCTTCTTCTTTATTAACTTGAGTAATGTCAGAGGTTAATTTCAGTTTTTCAACCTAGTCAGCTACATGAATCTTCCTTCTTTAGTGAGTTTGACTGACTTCTTCTTCTTCTTCAGTAATTTCATCAGTATCAAAAGATTGAACAACTATATAGATCGGATCTATCAGTATTTGTGATTTAGGTGCCTTATATACTAATTTCTTCTTTGCAACAACTTTGTCTTCAGAGTTTGAAGGCTTTGACTTCTCTCATATCTTCTCTTTTCCTTTATGCTTCCTGTCAGCAGTTAATTTAGCTTGGGACCTAAGAGATCTTTCAGCCTCTGCTTGACTCACCTCCCTTATGACTACCCCTTTGGTTGGTCTGTTGGAAGAGTTATCTTCATATGGATCTTGAGAGATAACAATAATATCAGTATTTACTGTTTTCATGGAATTCTTGAAATATTCCTCCATTTTCCTTAGCTATTCTATATCAACTCCAGGATTTTTTTTCTTAAATATTCTTCTACTTAACTCAGAGTCAAATGCTTGAATTTTTGGATCCTTGTAGAATAGAGGTGTCTTCCTTCCTTTTACTTTCAGAGTTTGAAGATACTGACTTGCTTCTGCACCAGCTTCTATCTCCAGAATACCATGGTCTTCATCAGCAGTTATGACTTTTAAAGTTTATTGAGTTGTTATAGTCACAGCTAGTTCTTTAACTCTTCTTTCACTTCTCTTACTTTCTCCACCTTGTCTAGATTGAGACCTAGTGATTTCTTTTGACGAACCACTAATTCCAACTAACTCTCCACCTCTTCTCCTTTCACTATTATTTTGTCCCCCCTTATTACCTCCATTAGGATTTTCATCATCAGTATTTGTCAATGTCAGCTGCTTTAATTTAGATTGAACAATTTTCTCCCCCTTTTTGGAATCATCACGAAGCAGTAGAGAAAGAATCATCTCCATTGAATTCTGTACCTCTGAAAGTTGTTCAGACATTTGAACTTGCTTAGCTTCCATCCTAGCTTGATTGGCTTCAATTATAGTTTGTCTGATAACAATTGGTGCAATTTGCTTCTGGATTTCCTGATGAGTAGTCAACCTTTAAGCAATCAATGATTCTTTGATCTATTTGATTTAAGAAGTAGTTGCTTCTGAGCTGCATGTAAGGATCTGACAACTAGAGTTGATGCTTTCAGATGAGTCAGCATATCAGGATTTTGAATTCTTTATTCAGCTGTTTCCAGATGTTCAATAACATTTGTTCTGGAAATAGGATATGTATCATCTTTCCATTTAGCATTCCAGTTTGCATCAAAAAAATATTTCTTCTTCTTGGCATCTAACCCCTTCAGCTTCTTTTGCCTCACATGAGTAGGCATATCTTCAGGGAAGAAAAGATCATCCTCATGATCAAGAAGAGCATTTGAAAAATCAGCCTCTTCACCATCATTAGATTCTTCATTTGCAACTGGATTTTGAACTATCTGCTGAACTTCATCACCAGCTTCAACATGTAAGATAGAATCATAAATTGGTGCAGTATATGATCCAGCAGCTTTAGAAGCTTCAATAACATCACCAATTAACTCTACATCTTCAAGAATTGTAGATAAATGAACTATAATAGATGAAACTTTATGAATGGAGTGTTATGCTAATACATCTTCAGCAACAACAGGGATTACTTCAGGTGGTGGAATAGCAGAGTGAATGGACTGTTTTTCAGCAAAAACATGGACTGCTACATGTGGTGGAATAATAGATTGAATGGACTGCATGAATGTATCAGTACTCAGACCTACATAGAAATTATCAGCACTTAATATATCAGAGTTTATCAAAGTGTCAACACACTATTGTTCAATAGTTGTTTCTTGTTTACTCTGGGCACCTGCAAAATATAACAATTATCACTTAATCTCTATATTCTTTTAAAGTATTTTCACTACTCCTCATACCACACAGCTCATAACTTTTAATAGTCAGAGTTTCTTTACAAGGATTACTAAATACTGTCTATTATCTACCTCTCCTTTTTCCAGGAAGGATCCTTCCTCTATTTAATTCTGTTTTTCTCTAAATCTTTTCACACAGCTCATAGAAAAGCTTAGATAAACTATCCTACAGAAATAAGAGGTGACTAAAGAAGGGTGGTTTGTGGTCATACAACTTGAGTTAATCCTTAAATAAGGTCTAGAAATAATAATACCAACAGGATTTATCATATGCATAATAAATGCTGAAAATACCAAATCAATATTTAGAATTAATGCTGATAAAGTACAAACAATATATATACCTTGTGAATCACAATTGAACTCACAGTGAAAATTGTGGTTATGACAATATGTTGTTCACCAATTATGAGAACCTCTATTTGAATTGGAGAGGATTTGACCAGGTTACTGTCATGTATCATGGTCTCAAACCTTGTTCTTCTTGCAAAGAACTGACACTTGAATGTGTTATTGAATGCTTTCACAGAGTCTTCAGTAAAACTGATGAAACCCCTGTGTTTCTGTTGGTGTCATAAAGATCTACCTCAGCATGTACAACTTAATGTTGTTTCTGAGTGGTGAACATAGTTTCAAGAACCATGTCACTTGATTTTGGCGACATTTGAGAAATGGATTCAAGTGTTTCACTTTAAAGAAGAAATTTGAGATAGAGGATATATGATATTGAGATTGAGTATTGACAACTTCCTTTGAAAGAAAAAGAAAGTTTCAAATAGTATGTCATGTTTCATTATATCGGACTTTTGAAATATAGATATGTTTAGACATTTTGATAGACAAAAACACTCAAGTATTATAATTCTCATAAGATCAAAATAAACCTTTTATCAATTTCTTCTGTGTTATCAGTTGCTTCCTGTAATGTTGTGCTCAAACTGTGCTATAGTGAACATATTTAACTCAAACAGAGGTTAGTGGTACACATGCAGTATTAAATATTTTTTGTAATTAAACATGTAGTACAAATATGAATATGAATAGTGTTATTCCCAGTGGACTAACAATGAGATTTACAGAAGGGGGGTTGAATGTAAATCTCAAAACTTTTTCAAGTTTTGAGCAGTTTGTAAGGCTAAGTGTTTGAGTGATCAAATGTGTGTGAATTGCTTGGAGTTGATGCAGACAGATATATATTCAAACACAAATGTAATGAACACAAAGAACTTCAAAACTTTTCTGGTGGATTTGTTGTTCCACCAGAGATGTGTTATTTCAGAAAATCTGTGATTCAAAATTAAATCACAGCTGCTTCCTAGTACAAACTAGATGATTTTCTCTCTTGATATTTCTAAACAGCTCAGGGAAAATTCACACCTAATTACTAGCTACTACTTGGTTTATATATCACCAAGTTTACAAGTGAAGACAAAGATAAAGTACAATAAGAAAATAGTTCTCCACTTGTTTCTATTCCATTTTTATCCAGTGTAATATGGAATTATCTGTTGACTTTCCATTTTGAACCAGACTAAAAATGGCTTCTTTTTCTGCTATTCCTGAAATAGGCTACCACATCTCTGTCAATCCATGTGCCTCTGTCAGTTTTGTTAACTGTCACTATCAACTGCTATGAGACTGAGCATCCGTTGAAGCTTTCATCCGTTGATGGCTTTATCCGTTGATGCTCTAGCAGTTGAAGCACTTATCCGTTGATGGATATTATCCGTTGAAGCATTAGAGACATCCGTTGAAGATTTGTTTCTTATCCGTTGAAGGTCTTCAATATCCGTTGACACTTCTTCACTTATACAAAATTACAAGGCATGAAATATTTACAATTAGCCCTCCTATTTGTACATCCATTAGTAGTCAACATGACTAATTATTTCCTAAAAATATCTAAGAATTACAGCTTGAAACCAGAGAGTGAAATGTGCTACAATACCAAACTTATTGCTAAGTAAGGCTACTCCTTCAACGAATAGCCAAGATGGTCTTATCCGTTGAGGCTACAAACACTAGATTTCTACTTAAGTGTTTTGCTTAACTTATCATCAAACTAATACACATATTCCTAACAATCTCCCCCTATTTATGTCTACTAGAACTGTAGGCATAAATTTGGGTTTAGCTTGATGATAACAAAACACTTAACAAATATATAAACTGTAACAAAGCAGAAATTCAAAAGTGCTACAAAAGTGTATATGCTGAGATGAAATTGAAGAAATACATTGTTTCCAAGGTTGCTCCTTTAGCCTGAGCAGATTACTTTCTTTTCCTTTGATCTCTGGTTTTCTTTCCTAGCCTCCTGTCATTCTCCTCTATTTGAAGTTGAAGTTGTTTGTAGAATTCAGCTTCATCTTCTTCATTGATATCTAACTTAGACTGCATATCCTTGAGAGTTTTATTACTGGCAATCTTTAGCTGATCTTCAATTCTGAAAAATCTTCTGACTCCTTTGTTGTCTCTGAACTCTATCAACCAATGAGGTGATTTGTGAATTGTAATATCTCTCTCTTGAATGAGTAAAGTTCTAGGCAAGGCATTGGGCTCCCTCCAAGTTTTCCTTATATTGGCAATCTTGTTGAGAATCTCAGTCCTGGCAGTCCTGGTAAAGCCAGAATCCTTTTATATGGCTGAGTAGACTCTAATCAAGGTAGAGTAGCCTTCATTCAGAATTCTGTGAAGAGGCCATGTTCTTTCCCCAGCTCTTTTGTATTTGAACACTAGTCTTTCTGGTAGCTGTCTGTAGGCAGTTATTCCCCTTACATCCTCCAGCTCATCCAGATAGAGTTCAATGTCTGAAAATTCTTTTATGTCACAGATGTGAACATAAACATCTTTAGAGGTTTGAGGTTTAGGCTTAGGCTTCTGTGTGAATTTGATTGAGGCTTTAGGGGGTGTTGATTTGATTCTTCTTTTCTGCTTCTTTGATGGTGTAAAAGAGGTTAGGAAGGTGGGCAATTTGATGGTGTCCCAATCAATTGGTTCCTCCTTAGGAATGATTGGTTCATTATGAATGTTTATGAAGGGGTCAGGCACAATGGGTTCAGGAATAGAGGGTAGTGGTTTGGATATTGATTGGTTTTCTTCAGTCTCATCTACCATCTTTCTCTTTGCATTGACCTTCTTTCTATTCCCTTTCTGCCATTCTTCCTTACTTCTTTCCTCCATCTCAGTACCAACCATGTCCCCCATAGCTCTATCTTCACCTTTGTCTTCAATTTCTTTCTGTTCTTCAGCCTGACTTAACTTTAGCTGTTTTTCAAGCTTTGCTTGTGCTCTTTTGTTAGCCTTTAGCTGTTTGGCTTCTTCCTTCAACCTCTTGGTTTCTTCCCTCTTGGCTATTGAGAATTTGGGATGTCCTTGTATCACATAGATGCTCTTTCCCTCTCTAAAGATAACAGCCATGTTCCTCCTTACAGCCTCATCCATGTTCTCTTTGAGCTTTATGATACTTCTACCCAAAAGCTTTTCTTCATCAGGCTTTGGAAGAGGAAAATCCACTCCTTTCATTTGAGCAAGGCTTAGAGGGTTCTTTGTAGAGTCCTTGATGAAGTTGTTGTTGGGCTTGACAACCATAGGTTGCAGATCTTTGGAAGAAGTTTCTCCATCCTTATGCCTCCTTACTGGCTTGAGTTCCATAATAATTGATTCCCCTTTTGTGCTATGCTTCACAGATTGTGATTGAGAAGTTGTAGAACCAAATATTAGTTGCATCTTTTCATCAATCTTCTTCCTTTACTCTTTGACTTGCAATTCAGCTGCTTCTATCTGGATTAGATCAATTCCATCTAGCTTTCCTTTGACTTGAATTGGTGGAGAAGTTGTGATGACATGAACTAGCACTTGAGAAATCTGAACTGTTGTAAATGGCTCTCCTTCCCCTTCCCCTTTATTCTCCCCCTTTTTGTTATCATCAAGGGTAGGGGTCAAGCCTTGTGCTTTTGCCATCTGTATGAGTAGATTTGTTTGAGTTTGTTGATTCTGAAGAATGGTGACCATAGAGTCTTCAATGATTTGAACCCTATCTTCCAATCTGGCCAGCCTCTTGTCAGCATCAGATGCTTTCCTCAGTCTCCCCAACAAATCTTGCATAGTACCATAGGGTATAACTGAATCCAATTTCTCAGCATTGTAGGATTTCAGATCAGCAATGTCCTGCTTGAGCTCATCCACACTTAGATTTTGCTGGTAATGCTGCAACTACAAGAGATGCAGAGATTCCAGATGAGCTTGAAGAATTGCCTTGGTACCAGCATCTTGAGTCTCCTGAAAGGCCTTCTGAATTATCATGACTTGTCTGACCAAAGTGACACCAAATTCTCCTGGTGTTGCTGATTTGGCCAGTGCCCATTCAGGAAGAGCAGGAGCAGAACTTGGGCCTTCTACTCCCCCTAAGTTCATGGTCTCATTCAAAGAATTAGAGTCATCATCATTAGAATTTACTCCAAATTCTTCAGATGGCTCACCAGCTTGAGAAGGCAGCCTGTTGATAGCAGCTTTGTCTCTGAGAAGAGATTCTGAAGTGTGTACAATGTGTAGTGTCTGTTCTGCCTCCACATTGCCCTGAGCAGCCAAAAATTGAAAGGCTGAAACAGGGTGAGTAAAAGTGTCAGCATCCAAGGAAATGTTATCAATGACAGCTTTGTAATGTTGCTGAAATTGTCTTTCCTTATCTGTATCATCCACTTTCATTAACTCACTAGCAATGGCTGGATCCACCCTTATAGCTTCTGTACCTGCCTTTCTCTCAATTTCTCTCTGTTCTTGCATCAGGGGCTCCCCCTGGCTCACACACACCCTCACACCCTCACCTTCACCTTCTAAGGTGGCACTCCTCTCACTTACTTTTGCCATGCTGGAAGAAATACCATGCATTTGGTGACTCTCAACCTCTCCTTTTGCCTGGGAGCAACCCAACCTCTCACTCAAAAAATCACTCCCTTCCCTCAAGCCTAAAAGTGATTGTACAGTTGCCATGTCCTCTACAGTTGGAATTGTTTCTGTTAAGTATGTAGAGGCCATCAACGGATAGGGAGTATCCGTTGAAGTAGAAACTGATGGTATCAACGGATAACTGCTGTTAAGCTTATCCGTTGAAGAACAACCACTTGTCAACGGATGAGAGATATCCGTTGAAGAAGGAAATGATGTGGAGATAGAAAGTGACATAATTGTTAAATCTGTGTGGATTGATTTTAGGTGAGGTAACACAGAATCTTCAACTACATCCGAAAGAATTGGCTGATGATCCAACAAATCATCAAAAGGATGATGATCATTAGGTTTTGAGTGGGGCTCCTCCCTGAGTTTTAATGAGGGAGAATCAGGAATTGATGTGAATATCATGTCCACATCCAGAGAGGGTGTTGGAGAGCTTGATGAATGGTGTGTTTCTATATTAAGAGAATGGGGCTGTGATTCCACATTTGCTGGAATCACATCAAGCTGAATTTGAGAAGGCACAGATACTGGTGGATGTATCTGTGCTGTGTGTGTCCCTTGTGTGGAAACTAGGGTTTTGGCCTTCTTCTTCCTTAAAAAGGCTTTAATTGGTGAATGTGTAGCTTCAGTGTCCCTCCCTCTTTTGTTCTGTGTCCCTGGTTTGGGACTATTTTCAATAGTTACATCCTTTTGGGAGGATGCAACTAGGGATGTGCTGGACTCCTTTTGAACCACCACAGTCTTTTGAGAGACTGTGGCTTGGCTGGTTTGGGTACCACTCACCTCTCCCACCTTATCCTGGGGGGCTTTTTGATGTTCACCCCTCCCCTCACCACTCACACCCTGTTCACTCCCTTCAGGGTTTATGGTAGTTGTTACAACTGTTGTCTTTTGAGAAACAACAGAGATAGGTTTCTTTGACTTGACTTTGGAAACTTTAGATTTGGTGGCTTTGGTAGGAGCCTGTTTGGACAAAGACACAGGTTCCATAGCCACACTAGAAGGCAAAGAGACATTGGGGTTCGAAATAGTAGGAGTTATAGAAACATTTACCTCACTTACCTGTGGTGCATTCATGATTGGCAAGTACACCAATGGCACCTGGTTGTTGAGGTTCATTCTCAAAAGGTCTGCAAGGACCCTTTTCTCTTGTGCCCAGCATTTGAGTTTATTATTCTCATTGGATATAACCAAACCTTCAGCAACATGGTTAGCCAATAACATAAAGAATCTAGCAAAGTAGATGTTATGTGGTCTATTAGCTTTGTTGCCTAATCTGGAACCTACTTCTAGCATAACACGGTTGCTAAAATTAAAGTACCTATCAGAAACTAGCATATAGAGCATATTAACAAGAGATGAAGTGATAGCATCAAAATTGCTAATCTTCCCAGAGAAAACCTTAATAAAGGCATCTCCAAGAAAACTCCATTCTTTCCTAAGGCCTTTCCTTCTAATACTACCTAAACTAGCAGAATCAAAAGCATAGCCTATGGAATCTAGCATTGCAGAGACATCTTTATCAGTATGTGGTGTCATGGCATTATTCTCAGGCAACTTAAAGCAAGATTGTATATCATCATAATTAATGCAATAGTCCTTACCTTTGAGAGAGAAGGCAATAGTCATATATGTGGAGTTGAACTCTGCAATTGTCCAAATTTCCTCAATCACTTCACAGTAGATGGTTGGGGCTTCCAGCATTGCATAGCTCAGTTTGCAGTTCTTGATGAAGTCCATCATCTTGTGATAATCAGAATGGGCTTCATTCTTTTCAACCAAGACTATGAAATTATTCTTTTCATAAACAAATCATGTTTGAGACATAATTTTGACTACTGGTGCCATTGTTGTGAGTAGAGGTTGCAGAGAAAAACTTGAGAATTGAGAGAGAAAGAGAATGATAATTGCAAGAAAGCGTAAAGTGAAAATAAGAATTCAATTGGGATTTTATACTTTCTTGAATTAAAACATAAATAAAATAATTAAATGATACTTTTAAGTAAGTGACAGCCGTTCAGGAATAAATAAAACTATAGAAATTCTGAAAACTACCGTAAATACAAATACATACAACACTGTATATCTGTATCAACGGTTGAGTAAAAGAATCAACGGCTGTGACTCACTGACGTGACACATCAACGGATAAGGTAAATAGTTATCCGTTGATGAACAACACCATTTTATCCGTTGAAGGATAAAATTACCAGAAATGTATTTGTCTTTCAACGGATGACGAATATCCGTTGATAGAACAATTTTGGCTTTCAACGGATAGGGAATATCCGTTGACAGGATAAGTCTTGGTTAAAGCCAACTTTGTTCTTGCAGCAAATTCATTTCAGGCTACAAGACAGATTACATAGATGACATAGATTATGAATAGTTAAGCATACCTAACTCACTTACTAATCTTTTGAATGTTGATTCATCAAGTGGCTTGGTAAATATGTCTGCAATCTGCTTTTCACTTGGAATAAAATGAAGTTCCACTGTACCTTTCATCACATGTTCCCTAATGAAGTGGTACTTGATATCAATGTGCTTGGTTCTTGAGTGCTGCACTGGATTTTCAGTAATGGCAATGGCACTTGTGTTGTCACAAAATATTGGAATTTTGTCAACAGTTATACCATAGTAAAATAACTGGTTCCTCATCCATAGTATTTGTGCACAGCAACTACCAGCTGCAATGTACTCAGCTTCAGCGGTTGATGTGGAAACAAAATTCTGCTTCTTGCTGAACCATGATACAAGCTTGTTCCCTAGAAATTGACAGGTGCCTGTTGTGCTTTTCCTGTCTATTTTGCAACCTGCATAATCTACATCTGAGTAGCCAATTAGATCAAAACCAGACTCTCTAGGGTACCAAATTCCTAGATTTGGAGTCCCCTTGAGATATCTGAAAATTCTTTTAAGAGCCACTAAGTGAGATTCTTTAGGGTCAGCTTGAAATCTAGCACAGAGACAAGTAGAAACATAATATCAGGTCTACTAGCAGTTAAATATAAAAGTGAGCCAATCATGCCTCTATAACTTGTAATATCCACAGACTTTTCAGCCTTGTTTAATTCAAGCTTAGTGGCAGTGGCTATGGGAGTTTTTGCAGGTGAACAATCCATTAAGTCAAACTTCTTTAAAAGATCATAAATATATTTAGTTTGACTAATGAAAATTCCACCACTAACTTGTTTAACTTGTAAACCAAGAAAGTAAGTTAGCTCTCCCATCATGCTCATTTCATATTTACTTTGCATTAATTTAGCAAACTTTTTACAAAGTTTATCATCTGTAGATCCAAATATAATATCATCTACATAAATTTGTACAAGTATCTTAGAGCCATTAACATTTCTAAAGAAGAGAGTTTTGTCAACAGTTGCTCTTGTGAAGTGATTATCTAGAAGGAACTTTGACAAAGTCTCATACCAGGCTCTAGGTGCTTGCTTTAGTCCATAGAGTGCTTTCAACAGATAATACACATGGTCTGGAAAATTTGGATCTTCAAAACCTGGAGGTTGGCTTACATAAACTTCTTCTTCCAATTCTCCATTTAGAAATGCACCCTTGACATCCATCTGATAGACTTTGAAATTGGAATTAGCTGCATAGGCTAGAAAGATTCTGATGGCTTCAAGTCTGGCAACTGGAGCAAATGTTTCATCAAAATCTATTCCCTCTTGTTGAGAGTAGCCTTTAGCAACCAATCTGGCTTTATTCCTTATGACAATGCCATTTTCATCCATCTTGTTTCTGAATACCCATTTTGTGTCAATAGAACTCTTGTTCTTTGGCTTGGGTACCAGCTTCCATACTTTGTTCCTCTCAAATTGGTTTAGCTCCTCTTGCATTGCTAAAATCCAATCTGGATCCAAAAGAGCTTCTTCCACTCGCTTAGGTTCCTCCTGTGATAGAAAGCTACTATACAGACATTCATCTTGAGTAGCCCTTCTAGTTTGTACTTTTAATGTAGCATCACCAATAATCAGTTCAAAAGGGTGATTCTTGGTCCATTTCCTTTGAGGTGGTAGATTAGCCCTTGATGAGGTTGCCTCAGTATTGTCATGATGTGAGATAGAATGTTGATTTGTTGAAACTCCCCCTGAGTTGCTGATCCTTTGAAAGGAATTGGGAGTTCTATCAACTGATGAGGTGAATTGATTATCCGTTGACAGACTGTGATCAACGGATGCTTCGTTATGAACTTTAACGGATGATGCACTTTGTCTTTCAACGGATGTTGCATTGCTTCTTTCAACGGAAGCTGAATTATGACTTTCAACGGATGCAACATTCTGTGCATTATCCAAAGGCAGACTCTGGTTTCTTCTTGAGATGCCTTCTTCATCATTCTCATCTTCACTATCATCATAATATATCTCAATATTGTCAAATTTGAGTCCTTCATGATGTCCCTCATCTGTTAGTCCATCAATCTTTTTATCATCAAACACAACATGTACAGATTCCATGACAATGTTGGTTCTTAGATTGAAGACCCTATATGATTTTCCAGCAGAATAACCAACAAATATTCCTTCATCAGCCTTTGCATAAAACTTTCCTTTGTGATCAGATTGATTCCTTAAGATGTAGCATTTGCAACCAAAAACATGTAGAAAGTTTAAAGTTGGTTTTCTTCTCTTGAATAATTGATAGGGAGTCATGCATTTTGCTTGATTGATTAGAGAAATATTCTGAGTGTAACATGCACAGTTAACAGCCTCAGCCCAAAAATAAGTTGGGAGTTTTGACTCCTCAAGCATTGTCCTTGCAGCTTCAATTAGTGATCTGTTCTTCCTTTCCACCACACCATTTTGTTGTGGAGTTCTTGGAGCTGAGAACTCATGCATGATCCCATTTTCTTCACAGAACATCTTCATGGTTGAATTCTTGAACTCAGTTCCATTGTCACTCCTAATATTCCTTACTTTGAAATCAGGATGATTGTTGACTTGCTTGATATGATTGATGATGATTTCACTAGCTTCATCCTTTGATCCAAGAAAAAAACCCATGAAAACTTTGAGAAATCATCTACAATCACTAGGCAGTATCTTTTCCTTGAAATTGACAATACATTGACTGGTCCAAAAAGATCCATGTGTAGAAGTTGCAGTGGTTCATCAATTGCAGATTCAAGCTTCTTACTGAATGATACTTTCTTTTGCTTCCCTTTCTGACAAGCATCACACAGTCCATCCCTTGTGAATTCCACTAGAGGCATTCCTCTAACTAAGTCCTTTTTGACTAGATCATTCATTGTCTTGAAATTCAAATGGGACAGCTTCTTGTGCCATAGCCAACTTTCAACTGGACTTGCTTTGCTGAGAAGACAAGTAATGGATTCTGCATCTGTAGAATTGAAATCAGCTAAGTACACGTTCCCTTTTGTAACTCCAGTTAGAACCACTTTATTGTCCTTTTTACTTATGACAATACAGGCTTCAGAATTGAAGGAAACAGTATTCCCTCTGTCACATAGTTGACTGATGCTCAATAAATTGTGTTTGAGACCATCAACCAATGCAACTTCATCAATGATGACATTTTCTCTTGAAATCAAGCCATATCCCATAGTGAATCCTTTGCTGTCATCTCCAAAGGTTATGCTAGGGCCAGCTCTCTCCTTAAACTCTGTGAGCAGGGTGAAATCTCCTGTCATGTGTCTTGAACAACCACTGTCCAAGTACCATAGATTCCTTCTTTGTCCCTGCACACAACAAAATCAATCAAGTTGATTTTGGTACCCAAGTTTCCTTGGGTCCACCCTTGTTAGTCTTTTTCCTAGACTTCATTCCTCCTGCATCTTTTGACTTAGGTAACTTTGGGTCAACCTTGATCTCAGATGTGGTTGGTTGAAGTGTAGAGTTAGTCACAGAATCATTTAACACATTTGATTGAATTTGATAAGGCATATGTTGTGCAAGCATGTTATTCCACATAGGCATACTGTATGGTATTTGAGGCATACTAAATGCAGTAAAATAAGGATTGTTAATGTATGGCATGTTTGCAAAATGTGCATGGGGATTCTGGTGAGACATAACAGGCATAGCATGCAGAGATGACATAGACATGTTAGGTATGGAGGGATTTGAAGGCATGGGAGTATGTTTAACAGATTTGCAATTATCAGATAGGTGATTAACACTTTTACAATGCACACAGCTTTTTCTAGGAGCATACCTATCAGGTGTGTAATTGTTGTGTTTATTAATCCCTACCTTCCCATTTCTTTTAGATTTTCTTTTAGTTTCCTTCTTATCCTCAACCAACTTAAGTCGATCTTTTAGCTGATCTAAAGTCATATGTCCTATATTCACCTTACTAACATCTCTGGATGTGCTAGCTCCTTCTTTGACAAAGTTCTTGAGAGTTGAATCATTCTTTTTATTTAGATTTTTATTTTTAAAAGAACTTGCCTGTTTTAATTGATGAGCCTTCAACGGATGCTCCTTTTCTTCCTTCAACGGATAACTTTCATCATCCGTTGATTCCACATCCGTTGACAATCCATCAATTAATTCTAACTTCTTTTTGTTTTTCTTCCAGGCATCCTCACAGAATGATTCAATTCCCTGGACCTTTGCAATCTGAACACTGACATCCCTAGATGTTTTCCAGGCCTTGATTACCTCTTGCTCACTTTCTAACTGTTTAGAAAGAATTTCCACTTTCTTAACAGCTTCTGCTAGTTCACTCTCAACAGTCAGGCATTTAAGTTTTATCTTTTCAAGCTCAATTACCTGATCCTCTAACACAGCATTCCTATCACTTAAAAACACATTATTCTCCTTGATCCTAGTGTTTTCTTTTGCTAGAGATTTAAGGGAAACACGCAAATGATATAATTCATTGGTCATATCATTTATGGCTTCATTGCATTCATGTTTAGAGAGCTGAGAGAGATCGGTAGTAATTACCTGGTTGCTTCATGAACTAGTTTCATTTTCATCAGAATTAGCCATCAGGGCTAGGTTGACATATTCCACATCATCATCTTCGTTTGCCCCATCTGCTGCCCAATCATCTTGAGTGAGAAATGCTCTTTCCTTTTGTTTGAGCAAATCAAAATACTTCTTTTTGTAATCAACTTGCTCAAATTTCTTTTTCTCAAAATTTGGCTTCCTACACTCACTTGCAAAGTGTCCACTAATGCCACAGTTGTAACATTTGAACTTTGATTTGTCCACCATGTTTTTGTTTGGCTTAGTGAACTTTGTGTTTTTCCTGAACTTCATCTTTGCAAACCTCCTGGACAGAAAGGCCAAATGTTCTTCAATATCATCAGATTCATCCTGACTGGAATTGTCTTCATCCTCAGCAACTTGCTCTTTACCCTTGCTTGATTCTGATTTGCTTGTGCCAACTTTGAGACTTGGCATTGTCTTCTCCTCATTCCTGGCTTCCATCTTCTCACAGTCAGCTACAAGAGCAACTATTCCTCCTTTTCTCTTTCCCTTTTCCAACAGCTCATCCTGCTCCATTTCAAGTTCATAAGTCTTCAAAATTCCATATAATCTTTCAAGTGTGAAGTTCTTATAATCTTGAGAGTTTCTCAAAGAGACAGTCATGGGCTTCCATTCCTTTGGCAGAGACCTAAGAAATTTTAAGTTGGAATCCTTGACTTGGTACACTCTACCATACAGCTTCAATCCATTCAACAGTTTCTGAAACCTGTTGAAGGTATCATTTAATGATTCACCTTCTTCAAAGTGAAAATATTCATACTGTTGAATAAGAAGCTGCATTTTGTTCTCTCTGACCTGCTCAGTACCTTCACAGATGATTTGTACAGTGTCCCAAACTTCCTTTACAGTTTGGCAATTGATGACATTGTCAAACATATCTTGATCTAAGCCATTAAACAAAATGTTCATGGCTCTCTTATCCTTGCGGATTTCTTCCATGTCTTCAATAGTCCATTCTGCTCTTGGCTTGGGAATAGACTGTCCAACAGCAACTGTTGCAGTAGCAGCTGTGGCTACCTTGTGAGGGATGTGAGGACCATTTTCAATACAGTTGATGTAGCTTTCATCTTGAGAAAGAAGATGTAAATGCATCTTCACTTTCCAGTGATGATAATTATCCTTTTCCAGGACTGGAATCTTTACACCAATATCCTTCCTATTCATGATGGTAACAGGAGAGTTCTTCTGTGCACTCATGATGTTAGCAGAATAGATCTTTAAACTCTTTATATGTTAATAGGTTGCTCTGATACCAATTGTTATTCCCAGTGGACTAACAATGAGATTTACAAAAGGGGGTTGAATGTTAATCTCAAAACTTTTTCAAGTTTTGAGCAGTTTGTAAGGCTAAGTGTTTGAGTGATCAAATGTGTGTGAATTGCTTGGAGCTAATGCAGACAGATATATATTCAAACACAAATGTAATGAACACAAAGAACTTAAAAACTTTTCTGGTGGATTTGTTGTTCCACCAGAGATGTGTTATTTCAGAAAATCTGTGATTCAAAATTAATTCACAGCTGCTTCCTAGTACAAACTAGATGATTTTCTCTCTTGATATTTCTAAACAGCTCAGGGAAAATTCACACCTAATTACTAGCTACTACTTGGTTTATATATCACTAAGTTTACAAGTGAAGACAGAGATAAAGTACAATAAGAAAATAGTTCTCCACTTGTTTCTATTCCATTTTTATCCAGTGTAATATGGAATTATCTGTTGACTTTCCATTTTGAACCAGACTAAAAACGGCTGCTTTTTCTGCTGTTCCTGAAATAGGCTACCACATCTCTGTCAATCCATGTGCCTCTGTCAGCTTTGTTAACTGTCACTATCAACTGCTATGAGACTGAGCATCCGTTGAAGCTTTCATCTGTTGATGGCTTTATCCGTTGATGCTCTAGCAGTTGAAGCTTTATCCGTTGAAGCACTTATCCGTTGATGGATATTATCCGTTGAAGCATTAGAGACATTCGTTGAAGCTTTGTTTCTTATCCGTTGAAGGTCTTCAATATCCGTTGACACTTCTTCACTTATACAAAATTACAAGGCATGAAATATTTACAATTAGCCCTCCTATTTGTACATCCATTAGTAGTCAACATGACTGATTATTTCCTAACAACATCTAAGAATTACAGCTTGAAACTAGAGAGTGAAATGTGCTACAATACCAAACTTATTGCTAAGTAAGGCTACTCCTTCAACGGATAACCAAGATGGTCTTATCCGTTGAGGCTACAAACACTAGATTTCTACTTAAGTGTTTTGCTTAACTTATCATCAAACTAATACACATATTCCTAACAAATAGTCATAATAAGTTAAGCACAAACAAAATAATAAACATTCATTCAACTAAGAAATCAAAGAA
The DNA here is from genome assembly GCF_009905375.1 of Apium graveolens. NCBI lineage: Eukaryota > Viridiplantae > Streptophyta > Magnoliopsida > Apiales > Apiaceae > Apium > Apium graveolens. Next base: position 163,524,181 of record NC_133654.1, on the reverse strand, counting down.
GCAAAAAGATTTTTCATTAATATTAAGAAGATGAATACAAGATTTTTAGAATTTTAAACATAAAATCCTAACATAACCTAAACTACTCATTCTTCTTCTGCCTCTTCACAGCCTGCTTGACCTTCATCGCCCGACGATGATAGATCCTAGTATTAGAGCCTGCAAGAGAAATGATATTCTCTTGTAGCTCAACAACTGCCTAACGAAAGCGTTCATCCAACTCAGCACATCGTTCTTCCTCAAGAAGAACTTTGTAGGTAAAGAAATGTAGTTCTAACTGTTCATCCAAAGAGAGATGATCATAGACTGAGTCTGGAACAACAGTTGGGTGATAAATTTTACCACCGATAGGAACCAGTAGTTCTTATGGATCAAAGTACATCTTCTTATCACTAGGATTGAAGATTGGTAGGTTGTATCCACCGTTGCATTTGTAGAATTGAGGTTGAGCCATGTTTTAATGAGTGTATGAAGTTTTGGACAAAAGGTTGAAGAAGGTTAAGACTTGCGTGTGAGAAAATAGTGATTTATTTTGGAAGTGGAGGGTATGTATCTATAGCAGAGAGATAGAAACTGAAAAGACTATTTGATTAACCATGTAATAATTAAACATATCATATATACACGATTACATGTATCTAGGTAAACAAAAAGTAATATCTCTCTTCAAAATCCTATTCCCAATGTAAGTACTCAGGTGATTGATAGTTACTTACAGCAATAGTTAACCTTGTAACGACTGGGAAATTATGCTTGTATTATATCATAAATAAAGACAGATTATGTGATTTATTATATTATTTATGTGTAATTAGCTATAAAACCCTAACTGCTACGTGCTACGTGTAATCCGTATTGTCCAGGTATTTTCCGGGTAATTATAGGATATTTTATTTTGTAATAAAATCCTGTGTATCAAAAGTTATACGACCCGAACTATGTTTTAATAGCTGATATTTCAAATAAAATAATTGGCCTTATTTTTCTTAGAACGGCTTGTACCATAGCGATATTCTGAACATCTATGTATTTTATAAATTTTATTTTTTCACAAAAAATGACTTTTCTGGACCCCATTTGGTGTTAAAAACCACACAAAATCATATTTTTATTTTTATAAAATTACAGGACTATCATTTATACCATTTCATTGTATTTTTGAATTATTCACAATTTTTGGGAATTTTTAGCAAATATATTGTATATATTAAATATTTAAAAATTAATAATTAATACTCAAAAATTATAAAATTTGGGGCCAATTAATTTTAAAAGTTGCATAATAAGGGCCTTAATTTTAATTAGGAGTATTATTTTACCTACTATAAATAGCCTAATTTTTATTTAATTATTAATAATTAAAAATCAGAAAAATTATTAAAATTCTCTGAAATTCGGGTCAGATATTCGGGTTCGGGTTGCACAATCAAACGTTCATTTTGATCTGATTTCTACACCAAATCGAGTGATTCGAGTACTCAAATCAAAGTTTTTGATCTGTTATTTCTATTTTTGCTATTAATTTCATGTTTTAATTCATTTTTTTATCGTAGGTAACCCGCAGCCGCTACCCTTTGGGTGCGCACTGGGTAAACCCTACGGGCTCACGCAATAGCCTGTAAACCACGTAAACCAAGGTAAACTGTATTTAAGCGACAAGATCTGACTCATGAGGCATAATCATAAATTCTCCTCCCGTGGGATTCGAACCTGTGACCAAGAGGACAGTTATTCCCTCTTTAACCAGCTTTCTAAGGTTTATGTTCGATTTAGGTCTTTTTGATTCTAGGGTTATTAGGATGATTTGATGATTTATATAGTTTCTCTATGATGTTTACAATCTATTTATGGTAATTAATTGAACAAACGATTCCTGGATAAGTATATTCGATTTCTAGGGTTTATGTTAATTTTTAATTTATAAGTTTTTGATTTTAAGAAAGCTGAGGTATGTAGGATGTTAGGGCTTTGATTTTGTGTTGATCAAGCTTTGATTTAAGCTATTAAAATCAAAGTTTCATGTATAAATGACGAAATTCGATGTTTCACCGGAGATGAAGTCGGTTTGATCGGAGAAATTGATCTGAGGGTTATTCTGAGATGTTATGCCCGGAGTTAGATTGACAGGATGAATTAGAACTGAAACCATCTTAAAAAGAACCAAACGGTTACGTTTTTGGCCTAAAATCGGGTCACCAGAATCCTGGCCGGTCGTCGAATTCTGGGAATTTTCCGGTCATGTTCTTCATGACTCAGATTTTACCCGTTTGACCCGTTTCCACAACCTGGTTTTGATCCGTTTTTGTCAGAGATTGATTTCTGACAAATTTTTCAGGAAATTATTGTTACTTTTTATTTTTATTAAATATAAAATCAATTTTTAATTATTTAATAAATTGATTAATTAATTATTTAATTAATTGATTTATATTATACATAATTCTGAAATATTTTCTAAAAATTGGAATTACTTATTTCTTTAATTATTTATTAATTATTTATTAATTATTTACAAATGATTAATTATTTTGATAATTAATCAAATAATTTTCAATAAATCATAATAAATTTATTTTAATTCCCAAAATTATGGAAAAATTATTTTTAATTCTGATTTTTCCCAAATAATTATTTACAAATATTTTAGGGTTCAATAATTAGGATTAATTATTTATATTGAATAAAAAATTCATTTATTCTTATTTATTGAATAATTATTGAACCGTTTATCCGATTTACGCAAAACGAAAGCCCTTCGACTCAGGAAAAATGATTTATTTTCATTAAAAATAGTTTAAACTCCTAATTTCATTTAAAAGCGAGTTGACTTTCGATATTTATTTATTTATAAGCCTTATTACGTATAAAGAAGAGTCCAATAAATCCCGAAAAATAGGAAACGAGCCAGATATTGTTTAGTTAAGCAAATAGTGAGTTGATTTTGATTCTAAAAATTATTTTAAACCTAGAATGACTATGTGACTTATGTGCTATGTGAATTATGTGGTTAATAGAGTCTTAATTGGTATTAATTATTTATACGAGTCTATAATACGCGGATGGGTAGACGATAAGGGCTATGTGAAGTTGGTTTGAGACGCGATTGAGGTGCGAGATGACTAAATCAGTCTATTTCTTTGATAGAAGCGAAGCTAACAAGGTAGATTGAGCTGGTGATAGAGGAAGGTGATACACTTGGAGTAGATCGCGTGAAAGATAAGTTTTTCCCCTATTCTAAATTTATAATAGTGAATTATTTCAGATTATTATCGCAATTGCACACTTATAATTCATGTTCACGAACACCGATACACGATTATTATTCCTTTGTTCATATCTTGTTTCGATTCCTGATTTCCTTAATTCGTTAAATCCTCTATTCATATTCCAGTAGTTATACATATACCTATATATACATATATCTCTATATGTTCTGGTGTTGGGATATATCAAAAGCATACTGATTGTTCCAGTTGCTCATCTATGGACTGTATAGTGACGATTGGGATCAGGTATACACTTAATCCTAAGGACCGGAAATTAACCGGATTTTTGTGTTGGAACGGAGAGCCTTGGTACCCGAATGTATCTTTACATTGAGGTATGGATATGCGCTATATTTTGGCTGATCAACATGATATAGGTGTGAACTTATGTCCAGTTTAGTTCGTTTGATATTCGTTGATAGTGGTCTTCATTCTTTTCTTGCGAGGTTATATCTTTGCAGATGTAACCAAATTACCGGTTCATTTAGTTTATTATAACACTGCTTATATATTGAAGACTTATTGAGCAACTTATGTCTCACCCCCCTTTTGTTGTTGTTAGGTAATGAATCATACACAGAGGGTGGGGGGGTGAATGTGTTTTTCTGATTTTGGGCATTTCTTGAAAGATAATGGTTGAACAAAGTAAATTAAATCTTGTATAGAAAAGTGTTAATGCAGAAATTAAACTTGCACAAAATAAAGAACACAGATCTTCAAAACTCGCTTAATTTTTGTATTAAAAATTAAGATGCTTTGCTACAAAATTTCTAAGCTCTTTGAAGTTAAAGAGCTCAGCTTCTTCTCGAGGGTGTTACAAGAATTTTGATCTAAATTGTTACTTCTAACTAGAGGACCAGTGTTAACTTTTTAGATCAGTTAACTACTGGTTTACACAGTGGATAATAAACATGATATTAGCTTTTCTAAACTGTCGCTTGTCATTTCTATTTATAGAAAAGGAAAACTTCCATTTCTGGCTTAGCATATCTTTAGTATCCCTTGTTTACTTTTATCTTCCTCTGTCAGTTAATCTTTGCCATTGATCTTGTACACACTTCAAGCTGCTTTTTGTAAACTTGTCAATCCAGCTGTTGGATTGTTTGTTGATTGTTTATATTGGATATTAAACTGATCTGTAATTCTGTACTTTGAGACTGTACTTCGAGATCTCCAGTTTGATTCATTTGAACACTTGATATCTCGATAAGTACAAAGGCTTATCGAGATCTCTAGTACTCCATAATGAGTTTGGCTTGTAGAGGTCTTCAGCTCATCGAGATCTCTAGTCTTTATAACTTCACTTGACTTGTAGATATCTCTGAGTTCTCGAATGGATAAAGACTTGTCGATAACTCTGAGTTCTCTAGTGAAAGAATGACTTGTCCATATCTTTTTGAGTTCTCGAGTAGCTTTCCTGACTTCTCTACTCCCGGTGGATTTTGCTTATCCGTTGAGTAGATATTGTTCATCCTTCGAGTAAATGTTATTCATCCATCGAGTAGATGTATAGCTTATCCGTCGAGTAGATATTGCTCATCCGTCGAGTAGATGTTATTCATCCATCGAGTGAATATATAACTCATCCGTCGAGTAGATATTGCTTATCCGTCGGTACTCTCTGAAGTTTGAATGACTTCTCGATAAGTCATTCTGGAGTTCTCGAATGAATTCTCTATAACATTAAATCTGTAACTTGTAGAGATCTTGACTTAGAACATTTTTCTCCAAACAGATTTATTCAACTCCAAGCTTCTTCAAAATTCTTCTGAGGCATGATCTTCTCGATCTTCTTCCAGATAGAATCCTTAGGCTTGATACTAATTTAGGAAAAAGACTCCAGTCTTCTCCTTTGCATTTTTATAGACTTTAAGTGTTACAAGTACAAAATACAAATTTAGATAACAATACAACTAACTTAGGGTTGGCCCCAAGCTTCACTGATTACTGAAAATAATTATTCATTAATCTTCCACTCAGATCATATATGCTAATGACATTGTTAGATCCGGTAATCTTTGACATCATCTATTATATATTACGATATCCCCTAACTTGTTCACTATGAAATTATGCACAAGTTCTGATTGATGATGTCAAAACTTTATCTAAATGCAGAACCCAATTTTCCCATCTAATCTTCTTTTGTGAGTTGCATTTAGATTTATTCTTCCTTATCCCCCTATCAAGAAAATAATATTATTATTTGGCAACATCCATTAGCTGTTTTGGCATTTAGATATATTCTCCTCCTTTTTGACATTATCTTCAAGAAGAAAGATCCAGTTAGATGCACATTGTTCAAGCTTTTGTCAATGTTCATTTAGAACACTATCAGCAGCTTCAAGCTTTAGTGAAGTCTATAGTGATGAGTTTATCAAGTAGAATAGAATAGGAAATTCCTAAGCTCTCTGTTCTTTTGAATAAGTAGTCGCACTACTTCTCACTGCACTAGCCTCGCGACTTTTAAGATTTAGAGTAACCTCACAAGGATTGATAAATTCAGACACTCATCTACCTCTCCTTTTTCCAGGAAGGATCATGCCTCTCTTATTTTCTGTGATTCTCTCAATCTTTTCTCACATTCTCACATGAAAGGCTCAATTATTGTTGTCCTACAGAAATAAGAGGTGGATGAGAAGAGTTAATCTGTGATCATATGATTAGGGGAGATCCATATAGGGCTAATCATACTCATTTCACCAGAAGAGTGAGTGCATAAGCATCTGTGACTGGGGTCATAGTTTGACTCACAGATTACTCTGTGGTTATGACAGTGTGTTGTCCTCCACTTATAGTGGGAACCTCCAATTGAATTGGAGGGGATTTAACTGGGTTACTGCCATGTGCACAAGCCTCAAACCCTTGTATGTCTTGCAACATACTGGCACTTGAATGTGCTATGCTTGCATTTCTCATGACATTGTTATAGGCAATAGTACTTCTAGCTCTTACTGCTAAGACAACTTTTGCTAGAGTTATGAGGGGAGTTGTTCCTTCTTGAGGAACCTCCAATTGAATTGGAGAAGATTTAGATAGCTCCCCCTTAGGATTACTACCCTCAAACCTTTCAGCCTGTTAAGACTATTTTGCACATGAAAGTGCATTAGTGATATTCATGGAAAATGGATAAGTTTCCATGTTTTTAATACCAGTTTCTTTTTCTCAAACAACAAAACAACTGAAAAACATTCTGGGGATTCTGTCCTTTTCTAAAACAGGTTCCTTTTGGGAGTTGCCTGAGTTGGATTGTGTTTGAGTTTGTGTTTGTGTTGTTGTGCTTTGGTGAACTGCAGTTTAGTTTTGAGATGTTTTAGCTGCAGTTTTAACACTAATACCCGTGGATAGATTATCTGAATTCCCTGTTATGTTGGACCTGTAAAGCATTGAACAAATGTACCCCCCCTTTTTTTGAGTTTCGTTAGAAAAAGACATTGTAAGATATTTTAGTTTCAAGCATTATTGCAGAGAAGACAATATTCAATACAGATATAAGCATATAGGAATCATTACACAAACAAAAGAATGCTTAGAGAAGAGTTTGGATTCTCATTAATAATGGAAACAGAGTACATTAAGACATAGATTCAACAAGTAAATCCTAATCCTAACTACTCTAGTTTGGACTTCTTTTTCTCTGCCTCCAACCTCCTTGCCCTGCGCTGATAAGCTCTGGACATGGAGTGTGCAAGAGAAATGATTCTCTCCTGCAACTCCAGAGCAGCAAGGCGTTTCTGCTCAGCTACTCTTGCACGTCTCTCCTGCTCGAGAGAGATTTCCATCTCAAAGAAAAGGATGCTGAGTTGATCATCCCATGAGAGTTCATCAAAGATCTCTCTTGGAATATCAAAGGGGCTACAAACAACCCCCCTGAGACGGACACGGAGTCCGAAGGGATCAAAGTAAATTTGATCTTCATCTAAATGATGAACAGGCTGATAAGCTCCATGATTAAGTCTGTAAAAAACCGGGGCATCCATTTGAGAAAGAGAGAGAGATGAACAAGAGGTGAGTTTGAAATAAGATGTTTGTTGAGAATAGGAGAGTGATGAATGATAAAGAGTGAAGCGTTTAAATTTATAGAGGGAGTAAAAATAGAAACCAATAGACTCTTAATTTTCCCGGATAATAAGAGTAATAATCACATTAGCACATTTGACATTTAGAAATGACTAGTTACTATTCCCCATGCAATTACTCAAGAATATTAGTTCACTTTTTAGAATAACTATTCCCATGCAAATAAACAAGTACTCCCTACAAAAAAAAATAACTACTCCTATCAGCATATAGTTATATAATTTAACCACTATCAACATACTCAAAACAACACAAATAATGTACTAGTCTACCAACATTAGACTAACCTATTTTCACATAAACAATAAATCACATGAGTATGTAAAAGTAAATAAGTCAGAGAAATTAGAGACAAAGTATGTCAAAACTATTTTTCTGAACAGAATTTATGATTTAAATTTTTTCAGTTTTTCATACTTTTTGCTTCTTTTGATCTGTTATTTATTAACTTCATTACTGAGGATATGAAGTAATAAATATTCAGTTTTCTTAGAATTTTAAAAAAAAAATCCAAGTTCAAATAATCGAGACGTCTGGGTATTTATAGTGAAAGTAGATGACTTGTCGAGAACTCAAAAATAGATCTTTGGAGTTGCCTATCGAGAAGTCATTTTGAGAAATGAATTATATGTCGAGAAGTCATTTTAAATCACTCTTATAGAGAACTCACACTTGATTTATCGAAATGTCAAATAAATACCCAGTTTGTCCCCAAAAATGGACTGAACTAGTTCTAACTTTTACTTGAATAAATTCAAAATAAAATTAGAATGCATTTTCTAAAAGTATTTTACTAAAATAATTTATCAATTTAAATTATCTCAGTTCTAAGTTATTGATAAGTTAAAGTTTGTACTTATAGAGAACTCTGTGAATGAATACTACTAGAGAACTCTATAAGGACTTATCGATAAGTCATTTTAAACCTATCGAGAAGTCAGTAAGTTGACTTATCGAAGACTCACTCGAGAAGTCCTAAAATGACTTGTCGAGAAATACTTTATACTTATCGAGAACTCAGTTCTCTAGATACTTTTGGTTATTGTAATTCTGCCTTGAGTTAATTTTACATATTAAGGGTGTAAATTGACAACTAAGCAGTTTACTCAGAATTTGAAAAATTCTAAGTAAATTAAATTTGAAAGACAAATATACAGAGATTTCTGAAATATTTATAATTCATATTTCAATTAATTTCTAATTTAATCAAATTAATTTTGATTTACTAGAGATTAATCTGTTGCACAACATTAGTTGAGTTCTTGCCTTAGGATGAAGAATTGAGCATTCCAATTTCACCTACAAGTCTAGTGAAAGTTGCTTCATCCAAAGGTTTAGTAAAAATGTCAGCTAGTTGTTTTTCTGTTGGTACAAAAATGAGCTCAATGGTACCATTAGTAGCATGTTCTCTAATGAAATGGTACCTCTCATCAATGTGCTTTGTCCTAGAATGATTAACTGGATTAGCTACTATAGATATAGCACTAGTATTGTCACACATGATAGGAATTTTATGTAACACTAGGCCATAATCCATTAGCTGATTTCTAATCCAAAGCACTTGAGCACAACAACTCCCTGCAGCTATGTATTCAGATTCAGCTATAGAAGTTGATACAGATTATTGTTTCTTGCTGTACCAAGATACAAGTCTTTGTCCAAGAAATTGACAGCTTCCACTGGTACTCTTTCTGTCAACCCGGCATCCAGCAAAATCTGCATCTATGTATCCAACAGCTTCAAAACCAGTTCCCTTAGGATACCATAATCCCAAGTTTGGAGTTCCTTTCAAATATCTGAAAATCCTCTTTACAGCCATCAAATGTGATTCGTTTGGATTGGCTTGAAATCTTGCACATAGACATATTGCAAACATGATGTCTGGTCTACTTGTTATCAAGTAAAGCAATGATCCAATAATCCCTCTATAGCTTGAGATATCTACACTCTTGCCCTTTTTATCTTCATCCAACCTTGTTGCAGTAGATATAGGTGTAGATGCAGGTGAACAATCAACCATTCCAAATATTTTTCAAAAGATCCTTGATATATTTAGTTTGGATGATGAAGATACCATCACTTCTTTGGCTGACTTGAAGTCCAAGGAAGTAACTCAGTTCCCCCATCATACTCATTTCATATTCACTTTGCATAAGCTTGGATAATATTTTGCACAACTTCTCATTAGTAGAACAAAAGATAATATCATCTACATAGATCTGAACTAGGATCATATCTTCACCATGTTTCTTGTAGAAGAGAGTCTTGTCTTAGGTTCCTCTAGTAAAACCATGCTTCAATAGGAAATCTGATAGTGTGTCATACCAAGCTCTAGGTGCCTATTTTAGTCCATATAGAGCCTTGAGTAACTTATACACAAAGTTGGAAAATTTTGGATCCTCAAAGCTAGGAGGCTGTTGCACATAAACTTCTTCTTCTAGCTCACCATTCAGAAAGGCACTTTTGACATCCATTTGATACACTTTAAAATTTGAATGTGAATCAAATGCTAGAAAAATTCTTATAGCTTCAAGTCTTGCAACAGAAGCAAAAGTTTCATCATAATCAATCCCTTCTTCTTGTGAGTAGCCTTTTTCAACCAACCTTGTTTTGTTTTTGTTAACTATACCATTTTCATCCATTTTGTTCCTGAACACCCATTTCGTTCCAATAATGGTTATGTTCTTTGGTGCAGGAACTAACTTCCAGAATTTGCTTCTTTCAAACTGATTCAGCTTTTCCTGCATGACAGATATCCAGTCAGGATCCATCAAAGCTTCATCAATTTTCTTAGGCTCTACTTGAGCAGAAAACATGCATGTAGGCACTCATTAGCAGTTGCACTTCTAGTCCTCACACCAGCAGTAGGATCACCAATAATTTCTTCTCTGGTGTGATTTCTATCCCATTTCCTAGTGTGAGTTTGTTGACTTGTTCTTCATTATTTTCTCCATTATTAGTATGACTGGTAGATCCTTCTTCTCTTTCTCCCCCTGAGTTTGTTCCATCAAGATCAGATGTTTGAGATGAGCTTCCATTACCATGATTTCCCTGTTCAGTAGACTCTTCATTCATCATTTGTTGTGCATTGACTTCATCTTCTCCATCAGAATCACTATCAATGTTGAGGTTTTCAAATGTAAGGGCATCAGCTTCTTTATCATCAAGGCATTCCAAGCCTGGACACTTGTCATCATCAAAGGTCACATCTGTGCTTTCCATAATCTTCTTTTGATTAGTCACATAAACTTTGTAGGATGTTCTTTCCAGTGAATATCCCAGAAAATTGCTTCAAAGACCTTTGAGTCAAATTTTCCCACATATTCAGAATTATCTTTCAAAATGTAACACATGCTTCCAAACACATGAGGATGCTTTACAGTAGGCTTTCTCTTGGACATGATTGAGTAGGGTGACTTGCCATGTGCCTTGTTAATGAGATATCTGTTCTGAGTATAACATGTAGTGTTGACAGCCTCTTCCCAGAAACTTGTTGGCAACTTGGCATCTTGCACCATTGTTCTAGCAGCTTCAACCAATGTCTTGTTCTTTCTTTCAACTACTCTATTTTGTTGAGGTGTCCTGGCAGCTGAGAATTCTTGAACAATGCCTTTGCCTTTGCAGAATTCACTTAATGTAGCATTTCTGAATTCTGTTCCATTGTCACTTCTTAGTCTTTTCACACAAATTGAAATCTTCAGCCTGCTTTTCTATCTTCTTGATGTGCTCAATTATGATATGTGGAGTTTCATCTTTAGAGTACATGAACTCTACCCAAGTGTATCTGGAGGAATCATCCACCATCCCAAGTGCATATCTGTTCCTTGAGATTGATAAGACATTTACTGGTCCAAACAGGTCCATGTGAATAAGTTGCAAGGGTGCACTAATAGAATTCACAGTTTTTGACTTGTGACTAGATCATTTTATCTTTCCTTTCTGAAAAGCTTCACAAACTTCAACTTGAGCAAACTCCAGCTTGGGCATGTCTCTTACTAACTCCTTTTTTGACTAAGTTGTTAATTGCCTTAAAATTCAAGTGAGACAACTTCTTGTGCCGTAGCTTGCTTTGTTCCTCTGATGCCTTGGTGTAGAAGCAGGAAATACCATCCTTATTTGTTGAGTCCAAGTCTGCAACAAGAAAGCTTAACCTTTCCTTGCTCCTTTCAGAGCAATTTCACGGGTTTTCTTGCTGATAAAGGTGCATTCTTCTTTGTTGAATAAAAATTCAAAGCCTTTGTCTGCAAATTGGATAACACTGGGAAGATTCACCTCAAGACCAGCAACTAGTGCTACATCATCAATGACAACATTTTCAGAAACAATCTTGCCATATCACATTGTGAATCCTTTGCTGTTGTCTTCAAAGGTCACTAATGGGCCAGCTTTCTCCTAGAACTGTGATAGCAGGGCCTTATCACCTGTCATATGTCTGGAACATCCACTGTCAATGATCCATGTAACTTTCTTCACTTTTCACTGCACACAATGAGATTCAGGTGTGTTTAGTAACCCAAGTAGTGTTGGGTACTTTCTTCTTGTTAACTGATTTAGCAGAAGTAGAGTGATTTGTTTCAGATAAAATAGAGTTCAATGATTGTTGTGCATTTTCCCTTTCTGATGTAGACTCAATTTGTGTTTGTTTTAGGTCTACTCTCAGTTTGTGACAACTCTTCATCACTTTCAAGTTGCAAGGGATGCAACCAAACTTATAACAGAATGAGAAGGGATTATCTTAATCTACTTCATTGTATTTACAAGTTCCTTTAGTTGGCTTACTAACACCCTTTTTACAAAGATGAGTTAGATGATTTGTAAAACTATATATTCCACACTTCTTGCCAGGAATATCTGCAACATAGTTCAGATTGTTTCTTTAGTTTTTCCCAATTCTTCCACTTTTATTTTTCTTCTTCTTACTTGCATCTTCAATCTTGGTTTCTTTGACTGGAGTCTTGGTACTTTGGTTGTCCATAAGATTTTCTTCAACCTTGGAAGATGGAATTGAATCTGCATTCTTCTTTTCATTATCCTCATCTGTAATTTCTTGCTTGATAATCAATTCTTCTTCACTAAAGTTTACCTCACAAGTCTTAAATACTGGTGACCCAACATTTTTCAGCATTGCTGGAACATTTTCACTCTTTGTTGCTTTTCCTCTGTCACCAGTGTTTTTCTTCTTACTGTTTAATGTATTATAATCAAGACCAATGGTAATGTTTGCACATGGTTTATTTTTCTCATGGTACTGACCAACCAATTCATATGCATTCTTGAAGGACTTCAACTTTACTTCACTTTTCTCCAGTTTTTCTCTTAGCACACCCTCAATCTCATTTGCACACTTGAGCTTGTTTCTCAGATAGCCATTTTCTTGTTTCAAGGCTTCAAGCTCCACTATCAACAATTCAGCTTCTTGTTTTTCACTTTCAAGCTTCTCATTTAACTTTGTTAATCTGCTAACTTCTTCATTAGCAGCAACCATGCATGTATGAATGTGAAATATTTTTGTGCTCATTTTTTCAATAGTTTCCATATATTGATTCTTATTTAAATCAGTGGAGGTAAGAGTTGGTACCTGTGATTTAGATGAGGATGATTCTCCTTACTCCAAGGCCATGGGTGCATAGTTTTCAAGTTCTTCATCTTCATCATTTTCAGAATTATCCCAACTTTTACCTTCTTTATTATAAGCTTTGCTTTTCTGTTTCTTTAGAAGAGCTTCATACTTTGCTTCAAGTTCAAGATAAGCCTTATCTTTCTTTTCCTTCTTGGGTTTCCTGCATTCTGTAGCAAAGTGGCCTAGTTCATCACAGCTGAAGCACCTTATATTAGATCTGTCAACATATCCAGTTTTGTAACCACTTTTGATATCAAAATTGTACTTCCCTTTCTCGTTCCAGCTGCTGTCTTTTTTAAAAGAATGTCCTTTACTTTTGAAGTATCTTGGCTTCCTTACTCTAATGTTAGAAAATTTTCTAGCCAGATAGGCCATTGACTGATCTAGCTCATCCAATTCTTCAAGAGTGTAGAACTCATCCTTTTCCAATTCTAGTATGACTTGCTCCTGTGAATCAATTGTTCTCTGCTCACTTGTTGAGGCAACTGAGGTATGAGATATGGGTTCATCATTGGATCTTAGGCCTTCATTTACTATTAAAGCACTTGACCCATCTATAACATATCCTTGGCCAGATCTCAATGATTGCCTTTGATCATCTCTAGTTCATAGGTTTTGAGAATTCCATATAGAACTTCCAGAGTTTTCCTGCTCAAGTCTCTCCCTTCCCTGATTGCTGAGATTTTCTGTTCCAAATGATCAAGAAGAGTAAGCAAGAACTTTAGATTCACCTCTTCAGCTTCATAGTACTTGTCGTGAAGCTGCAAGTCATTTATCAGCTTATTAAATCTTTCAAACACTTCAATAATGTTTTCCTTGGGATTAGCCATAAAACCCTCATACTGTGAAATCAGTATTCTTCTTTGATTAGATCTAACTTCCTCAGTTCCTTCACAGAGTATTTCAATCTTCTACCATATTTTCTTAGCAGTGTCACAGTTGACAATGTTGTTGTACATCACATTGTCAAGTGACTCAATCAATATCAATTGTAAGCTGCTGTCCAGGAAGACTTTCTCCTTTTCAGGGTCTGAATACTCAGCTGGATCTTTAGGAGCATAATGAGCTGGTATGCCTATGTCTCCATCTGTAGATTCCTCAACTCTTACCATAGGAGTGAAGGGTCCATGCTTGAGAATCTGAACATATAGTGGATTGGCCATCTTGATAAACAGCATCATTTTCTTTTTTCAAAGAGTGTAGTTAGCTTTGTCAAAGGTAGGGATTTTGATGCTACTGATTTTTAGTGTATTCATTCTTCCAAGATCTTGAATCTGTTTTCTTTCAGATTTTGCTCTGATACCACTTGTTAGATAATGAATCACACACAGGGGGGTGAATGTGTTTTTCTGATTTTAGGCTTTTCTTGAAAGATAATGATTGAACAAAGTAAATTAAATCTTATATAGAAAAGTGTTCATGCAGAAATTAAACTTGCACAAAATAAAGAACACAGATCTTCAAAACTCACTTAATTTTTGTATTAAAAATTAAGATGCTTTTCTACAAAATATCTAAGCTCTTCGAAGTTAAAGAGCTCAGCTTCTTCTCGAGAGTGTTACAAGAATTTTGATCTAAATTGTTACTTCTAACTAGAGGACCAGTTTTAACTTTATAGCTCAGTTAACTGCTGGTTTACATAGTGGATAATAAACATGCTATTACCTTTTCTAAACTGTCACTTGTCATTTTTATTTATAGAAAAGTAAATCTTCCATTTCTGGCTTAGCATATCTTTAGTATCCCGTGTTTACTTTAATCTTCCTCTGTCATTTAATCTTTGCCATTGATCTTGCACACACTTCAAGTTGCTTTTTGTAGACTTGTTAATCCAGCTGTTGGATTGTTTGTTGATTGTTTATCTTCGATATTAAACTGATCTGTAATTCTGTACTTTGAGACTATACTTCGAGATCTCCAGTTTAATTCATTTGAACATTTGATATCTTTATAAGTATAAAGGCTTATCGAGATCTCTAGTACTCCATAATGAGTTTGGCTTGTAAAGGTCTTTAACTCATCGAGATCTCTAGTCTTTATAACTTCACTTGACTTGTAGATATCTCTGAGTTCTTGAATGGATATAGACTTGTCGATAACTCTGAGTTCTCTAGTGATAGGGAATAAAATAAACCTGGATTGTGTAATTAATATCTCATTAATTATATTAATATTAGGCTGGCAGTTAACCCATTTGAAGAGGCCTAGGGTCATTAGTAGGGGCCCAAAAATAGCCGGGGAATATAATTGATGTTATAATTAATTAAGGCCAGGTACGGTCCAATAACAAAGCCCAATTAAAAAGGGCCCAAAGTCCTGAATATTAATTAATTACGAAATTAATTAATAAGGGGTAAATCAGCTGTCAAGATAAGTCCTAATGAGAATATAAATCCTTGTAGATTAGCCCCCAAGAGACCTAATATGATAAGGAATCAGTTTCCTACTTCCTAGGACTCCAAAGTCCATTCTAATTCAGAGACTTATCCAGCAAGTCTCCTAACCCTAGTCCAATTCAAGGACTCCCAACATCTATATAAGGGGTCTCACCCCCACCAATCAGAACTACATTTTTTGACTTGATCCTTGGCTTACAACAAGGTACGTAGTCAAATCGAGCCTCAAAGCTCACGTTCCCTATAATAAATACAGAAATTATTATACCTTAGTTTTTGATCCATAACATTTGGCGCCGTCTGTGGGAAAGCACAACAAAAACCATGGCAAGAACACGGAGAGGAAGCAGCGCCCAAGAAGGAGAAACACCAGCGGGGACAACCCAAACGATTTCATCAACCATGCAGGTACCTCCGCATTCAACCTATGTCGCCACCCAAGGAGGAGCCCAGGTAGAGGCAACTGAACCTCAACCCCAAGGGACGATTCCCACGGCTCCTCAAGATATGAATCCCGAACTTCAACAACTACATACACCTGTGAATTCTTGACCCATTGGGTATGAGTATTTAACTGTTGTGACCACTAACCCCCCTTATGGGATGCCCCTTTATCCCGAGGTTGGAGGAAGTGGACATGCTGGACGGAGTGAAGGACAAGGGCGAACACCCCCTACATACAAGGTTTGGGTCCTATCCCAGAGGATCAGGATTTTTCTGGTCCTTACACTGAGAGAGACTCCGAATCTTCAGATGATGAAGTGGCCCCAAGAAGGAGACGTGTTGGCAAAGAGCCAATGGCTGATGGTAACCAACGTCCTAGGAGCACCCGAGGGGTGAATCCCCAAGAAGTGCATGAGAGAATCAAGGCCCACGAGGCTGAGATTCAAAGGCTGAAGCACGACTTTGAGGCACACCAGGCTCCCAGACTCCCATTACCACCTAGGGGGAGAAATTCTCCTCCAACCATAGACCTGAATGGTCCGTCACAAAGAAGGGCTATAGTCCCAAGAGCCGATCCAAGAAATCTTCTTCCCCTCGGAGATCCTGATGATCCTACTCCACCATTCACTGAAGAGATAATGAATGCCCATATCTCAAGGAAGTTCAAGATGCCCACTATCAAAGCTTATGATAGCACGGGAGATCCCGCTAATCATGTCAGGACATTCTCTAATGCACTGTTGTTGCAACCCGTGAATGACGCTATTAAGTGTTGGGCTATTCCTCAAATCCTGTCGGGTATGGCTCAAAGATGGTATAGTCGTTTGCCCCCGAACTCTATTGGGTCCTTCAGAGAATTAAGTCAGGCTTTTAATAAGCAGTTCATCAGTGGGAGAGTGCATGAGAAAAGTTCAGCATCCCTCATGAGCATTATGCAGGGAGCGAAGGAATCCTTGAGAGACTACCTGAATCATTTCACAAAGGAAGCTTTAAAAGTTCCCGACCTTAATGACAAGGTAGCCATGATATGACTGCAACAGGGAACTAGGGTTGAGTTCTTCAAGATGTCCTTGGCCAAACGCCCCTCCTGAAAGCATGTTGCAGCTCCAAGATAGGGCCGAAAAGTACATCAAAGTGGAGGAGAGCATGAGGAAGACAGTAGTAAGTAACGAGCCCACTGAGGAAAGAAGCGAAAAACTGATCTAGAAGATATTGCTAAGGACAAGTATCCCAGAACTGAGCAAAACCCCGATTCAACCCCAAAGAATGGAGGACCTGGGCAAAAGTTCACTGAATACGCTAAGCTGAATGCTCCTAGAAGCCAGATCTTGATAAGAACCGAGAAAGATCAAGATATTCGTTGGCCTAAACCCTTGAAGGCTGATCCTGCCAAGCTAGATAGGAGCAAATATTGTAGATTTCACAAAGATGTTAGTCATGATACCAATGAGTGTAGGCAACTGAAAGATGAAATAGAGTTCCTCATTCGAAAAAAAAAGATTGAACAAGTACACTGGGGAAGGAAGAGACAGGAATAATAATGGGAAAAAGAACTTTAAAGATCGTAGGAGGGACCAAGACAATCAGGGACGGAATCCCCAGCTTAGGGACCGGTTATAAATGCAATCTTTGGAGGACCGCGACCCCGAGGGCCTGTGATAAACATAATATTTGGAGGACCAACTGTTGCCGGGTTATCAAGGAACTCCAGGAAAGCGTGTACCAGAGAGGTTATGCATATTGTTGCGGAAGGCCCGAAGAGGGCCAGGATAGGAGTAACAATGGCATTTGATGATTCTGACTTAGAGGGTGTGAAATTTCCTCATGACGATCCGCTGTTCATAACACCAATAATAGGGAACAACGCGGTGAAGAGGGTCCTTGTAGATAATGGTGCTTCAGTGGATATCTTACTCCATGACACCTTTTTAAGGATGGGTTATAATGATTCCTAATTGACCCCAATCGACATGCCAATATATGGATTTGCGGGAGTAGAGTATCCCGTGGAAGGGATAATCAAGTTGCCAACAACCATAGGTCAGGAACCACGGCAAGCAACACAGATGTTGGACTTTATGGTGGTGAAGGCTAGTTCAACTTACAACGCTATCATGGGAAGAACGAGGATACATGCCTTCAAAGCAGTCCCTTCTTCCTACCATTCAGTAATGAAGTTTCCCACCCGAAATGGGATTGGAGAAGAAAGAGGAGATCAAAAAATGGCTAGAAGTTGTTATATGGCCTCACTGAGGGTAGATGGAGTTGGGGGGCAAGTTCTGCCTATTGAAGATCTGGATATCCGAGGAAATGAGGAGAAAAGAGGGAAGCCAACAGAAGACTTGGTTTCGGTTCCTTTAGCCCCCGAGGATCCTGAGAAGGTGACTTTTGTTGGAGCCACACTAGAGGAGCCCCTTAGAGGGAAGTTGGTAAAATTTTTACAAGAAAATAGTGATGTGTTTGCATGGTCAATAGTTGATATACCAGTCATAGACCCGGAACTGATTACTCACAAGCTGAATGTGGATCCGAATCGGAAGACAGTGAAGCAAAAGAAAAGAAGTTTTGCTCCAGAGAGGCAAGAAACTACAAAACAGGAAGTATAGAAGCTCTTAAAGGTTGGTTTCATCGAGGAGATATAATTTCCAGAATGGTTAGCAAACCCTATGATGGTAAAAAAGGCCAATGGAAAATGGAGGATGTGTATGGACTTTACTGACCTAAATGATGCATGCCCGAAGGATTGTTTTCCATTGCCAAGGATAGATACTTTGATAGATGCCACTGCTGGACATGAAATGCTGAGCTTCATGGATGGATTTAGTGGATACAATCAAATCAAGATGCACAAAGACGACATCCCAAAGGTATCATTCATCACTAACTTTGGTGTTTATTGTTATCTTGTTATGGAATTTGGTCTCAAGAATGCAAGAGCCACCTATCAAAGGTTGGTAAATAAAATTTTTAAGGATCTTATTAACAAGACCATGGAAGTTTATGTTGATGACATGTTAGTCAAGAGTCTAGTAAAAACTAACCATATAACCCATTTGAGGGAAGCTTTCGAGGTCCTGAGATATCACAAGATGATGCTAAATCCTGCAAAGTGTGCTTTCAGAGTGGGATCTGGAAAGTTCTTGGGATTGATGGTCTCTAAGAGAGGAATCGAGGCCAATCTCGATAAAATAAAGGCAATCCTGGACATGGAGCCACCAAAGACTATCAAAGATGTTTAAAAGCTCACTGGAAGGGTTGCTGCATTGGGGCGATTCATCTCCAAGTCTGGGGACAAGTGTTTGTCGTTCCTCAAGTCCTTGAAGAAGGTTAATGATTTTGTATGGAGTGAGGAAAGCCAGAAGGCATTCAAAAAATTAAAGAAATATATGGCCCAGGCCCCGTTATTGGCCTAGCCAGCTCTGAATGAAATTTTGTACTTGTACCTGGCCGTTTCAGAAAATGCCTTGAGCGCTGTATTGGTTAAAGAGGAACTTAAAGTCCAGAAACCCGTATACTATGTTAGCAAAATTCTGCAGGGAGCTGAGTTGAATTATTCAACTATTGAGAAGTTTACTTTAGCCTTGGTAATGGCTTCAAGAAAGTTGCGTCCTTACTTTCAGGCTCATAAGATTGAAGTGCTAACAAATCAGCCCTTGAGAAATATTATTCTTAGTCCCAAGGCTAGTGGGAGGCTGATAAAGTGGGCAATAGAGCTGGGGGAATTTGACATCAAATATAAGCCATGAACGATAATAAAAGCCCAGGCATTGGCTGACTTCGTGGTGGAATGTACCATACCCAACCAAGAAGTCGGGGGGCAGGAAGATACTATACCTCCAAACATAGAAGGTGATAAAGGGGACAAAGAGAAGGAAGTTAAAGAAAAGGAATATTGGATCCTCTATTTTGATGGAGCATCAAAAACAAATTCAAGTGGCGCAGGTTTGGTTTTACAAATCCCCGATGGGTTCTTAATTGAATACGCTATGAAGTTAGACTTTCCAACCACAAACAATGAGAGTCAGTGACATTGAGAGTCAAGAACTTGAAGGTCTGTGGAGACTCGAAGTTGGTCATATCCCAGGTGAAGGGAGAGTTTGAGGCAAGGGATGATACGATGGCTAAGTACGTTCACCTGTAAGAGCTGTGATGACCCAATTCGATGAATGCCATATTGAGCACATTCCAAGGGAGGAAAATGCTAAGGCAGATGCATTATCAAAGTTTGCTTCATCTGAGATAGAGGAAAGTTCAGGAAGTGTATACTTCCACATTCTGAAGACACGGAGCATTAATGTTAAGCTTGTAGCTCCTATAGGCCGGGGGACGTCATGGATAGATCCCATTAAGGCCCATATTCAAACCGGTTGGTTGCCAAATGATGTTACTAAAGCCCGAAGATTGGCTGTTCGAGCACTGAGATACTCCTTGATAGATGGAATTTTGTATAAAAGATCTTATGTGGTTCCTTACTTAAGATGTCTCAGGCCCGATGAGGCACGCTTGGCTCTTAAGGAAGTACATGAAGGTATTTGTGGGAAACACTTGGGGGGCAGAGCACTAGCTCATAAGATAACCCGTTTAGATTTCTAGTGTCCCGAGATGATGGCCGATGCCAAAGAATATGTGAAGAAGTGTGATCGTTGTTAGAAACATGCACCTGTTGTTCGACAACCCCCCGAGATGTTGACTTCTATCGACTCTCCCATCCCCTTTGCCATGTAGGGAATGGATATACTTGGACCTTTCCCTATGGCCACGACATAAAGAAAGTACCTGATTGTAGCCATTGATTATTTTACTAAGTGGATTGAAGCCAAGCCTTTGGCCAAAATCACAACTAAGTAGGTTACACAATTCCTATGGGAAAATATCATGTGTCGGTATGGAATTCCCCGCATCCTAGTCACTGATAATGGAACACAGTTCAACAATAAGGAATTCAAGAAGTAATGTGAGGAGAATGAAATTGAATTACGATTCACCTCTGTGGCACACCCGCAAGACAATGGGCAATGGAAAGTGGTAAATCGGATAATCCTGGATGGAATAAACAAGAGGATCGAGAAGTCAAGGAATAACTGGGTGGATGAAATACTCCCAATATTATGGGCCTATATGACTGCATGTAGAGTCACGACCGGAACAACCCCCTTCATGTTAGCATATGGGGCAGAAGTGGTTGTTCCTGTAGAGATATCACATTCATCTTCCAGGATCCAAGCTTTTAATACTGAGGAAAATGAGAAAGGACAAAGATTAGACCTGGATCTAATTGATGAACTACGGGATGAGGCACATGCAAATATAGTGAAATATCAGAAAAGGCTTCATTCTAATACAACCTAAGGGTTAAGAAAAGGTTCTTTAAGCTGGAGACTATGGATGGTTTTGAAGATCCAAGGACCTGGCACAAGCAGATGCTGAAGGTTTACTACATGTAAAATGGTTAAAGCACGATTCTCACTTGTCGGAATGACAAGTAGGTTTAAAAGCACCTTAAAGCTTCGCTTGCTTAGGATTTTTATATATTTGATAGAAGATATGTGTAGGTTTTATAACACCCCCAGATCCGGGGTCGGGGATCCGGGTCATCACGGTCTTTCTTTCCACAATATCACTTCACTTAATTAATAAAAATAACCTTATGCTGTGACCCCACACTAACACATACCACAACCCGTTATAGTCTCAGAGATGAAATTGAAATAAGTACAAGTCTTTGAATCCACAATTTAAAAGTTATTACAACCCAAAACGATTACTTGATAAATTTACAGTTAATTGCCATTATCTGCCACAAGTTATAATTATACATAATTGATTCTCAAAAGTAGATGGTCTGATCTACAATAGATCTACCTCTGCAGCTATAGCAGCTACAACATCATCGGGAAGACGCGGGACGCTTCCCACGCGCTTGCGCTGGGTCTGCTGGAGTCTGGCCATCTTTCCTAACTGTTGTTGTGTGATGAAGAAATAAAGCAAGAGTGAGCCTGACAGCTCGCAAGATAATATGTATTGATAACAATAATATAAGTATCTAAATGGATACTTACTAGAATCTTTTATCAAGTGTAAGATAATTACTTACTAGATATAAGTAAAAACAAGGGATGAAGTTACCAAATACTTCACTACACTTATATCATTTATAAAGCTACTTGAACTACCACTGTTCAAAGTATAATAAACTTTTACCAGTTCATCACATAGATGAGACTACAAGACAAGATTTGAATAGATTAAATCTTTGAAATATTATTAAAGGAAATGAAGTCATGATATACTTCATTAAGTTCTGATATATATATATATATATATCCACATATACATCTTCTTTATATAATTTCCTGAAAACCTCTGTCATGTAAAGTATGAACAGAGTTTGAAATATCCAATAAATTTGGAAAGGAAAAGAATTTTGGCATTAACCAGATATCTTGCTGATCAGACAAAGATACCCATAAGTAACCTTTTCTACTAGTAGATGGACGAATTCCCCACTGGTCATCACCCTGGTCTCAATAGGACCTTATGCTGGACTGCCACTGTAACACCCCCAAATCCAGGGTCGGGGATCCAGGTTGTCACGAGTTCCATTTCCCTTAACAACACCCAATCTTAATAATTACTCAACTACCCTGTACTGTGACCCCACAATAAACACACACACCACACGTTATAGTCTCAGAGATGAATATCCAAAATAATCGCAAGTCATTTTATTCCACAATTATATGTCAATATGTCAATACACCTTAAAAAGGTTTCTGAATAAATTTAGATTTCTTTGCCATTATTACAATTCATAAATATACATAAATCTGGTACATCAAAAGTTGAAAGCCTAGCCTATTGGTAGTTCCTACCTCAGCTACGGCGGCATCAATGCTTCTAGAAAACTGCGGAACGTTTCCTATCCGCTTGCGAATTGGGGCTTGGTCATGTTCATCTTATCTATCTGATATTGTGTGATGAAAGAAGAAAGCAAGGGTGAGCAGCAAGCCCACCAAAATAATATGTATAATGATTAACAATATATGAGCCTACTCATAATACTCATGGAAGTCTTGGTCAAAAGAAATGAACCAAGTTTGATATCTTAATGCGATGAAGTCGCAAAATATTCAGTATATATACATATATACTTTTCAAAATATTGGAAGTCCTCTTCCATGCATAATATACACAAAGTCCCAGTGTATAACTGTATAAAAATATCGTTGCAAGGTGATCTCATATATCTAACCTTGTCTCAACGTTTTTCTGAAAATCTTTATCATGCACAAGATAATCATTTGCTAGATATAAGTTTAAAAAGATGAAGTTATAAGATTGGATACTTACTAGAATCTTTTATCATGTGTAAGATAATTACTTACTAGATATAAGTAGAAACAAGGGATGAAGTTACCAGATACTTCACTATACTTATATCATTTATAAAGCTACTTGAACTACCACTGTTCAAAGTATAATGAGCTTTCAACAGTTCATCACATAGATCAGACTACCAGACAAGATTTGAATAGATTAAATCTTTGAAATATTATTAAAGGAAATGAAGTTATGATATACTTCATTTAGTTCTGATATATATATATATATCCACATATACATCTTCTTTATACAATTTCCTGAAAACCTCTGTCATGTAAAGTATGAACAGAATTGCAATATCCAATAAATTTGGAAAGGAAAAGAATTTGGCATAAACCAGATATCTTGCTGATCAGGCAAAGATACCCATAAGTAACCTTTTCTACTAGTAGATGGACGAATTCCCCACTGGTCATCACCCTGGTCTCAATAGGACCTTATGCTGGACTGCCACTCAGCCACTTATGCATTTGATGGACTCCCACTGAGCCACTTACACTATCATGGACGCCCACTGAGCCCATGTTGCTTATGCCGACTCAATAGATGGACTTACTTCCCGAACGTTGGGCAAGTAATCAATTCATTTACCAAAACTGCAACCGTGTTGCGAATATAAAATACACCACAGAGCCGGATCCCTCAGGTTTTGAGCGAGTATTTAAATCCCCTTAAAAAAGAAGATCTTAAATATAAAAATGAGTTTTGGGATCCGCTCTAACTTTTAAAAATCATTTTGAAGACTCGAAAACACTTTAAAGAGTGTTTGGAGTAAAGCTGATTTAATGAAGTAAATCAGTCCCCAGAATATTTAGAAAATGACTGAATATTATTATTTAAATAATATTCCCATAAAGAATAATCTTTATAAAAATAATTGAAGTAGAAGTATTAAAACTTATACTTGAAACGAGTATTAAATAACCAAAGATATACTTATATGAAAGTACTATCTTTATTTGAATAATCGAAAATAAGTTTGATTACCGCTATCCTTTAGAAAATATTTTCACCTTTGGGTCCCTGTACTAAGGGTAAATGCAAATTACCGCTATCCTCTAGCATAGGTATTATCAACTGAATCAACAGATATATATGGAAAGAATGCGAAACAGGCATGCATATATATATACCATAGCAGCATGCTTCAATATATTGCAACATTTGCTAATTAACCAACATGCATCTATCGCAAGATAATGCAAATACATATATTCATCACAACAACAGTTATAACGGGTAGAAAACTTGCCTGAGCAACTTGGGGTGAAAAAAGGCTTGGGACGAGTCTGGTAACCTATAAACAACAAGTAAGTTGGAATTAAACCAAAGTCACTTGTAAATCTATACTTTAACTAACTTAGACTCTAACGCTTGTTTTGCGCTTACTGATTTTCTTAAGTCACTCGAGTACCCTCGGCTCCACCATTTTTAGTAATTTAACCTTTACAAGTTTTAAGGCGATTCCTTCGCGAGTGTCTTACCAACTGCCTAACATACTTACCATAAATGTTTCATGCATTAATTAACCCTTTTTGGTCTTTAACCTTTGTTTCAAAGTAAGGCGAGGGGAAAAGTTTCGTTCGCGAAACGCCGTTACTTGAAACGGTCGTTTCTCCTAAACCGTGCATCGGAATCGAACGAACTACATATCAAAACGAAGCTCGTAACACGAGCTATCTAGACATGGAAATGTTCATAATCTAGCAGGGGGTTCTCGGGGTCCTAATGTTATGCACAAAAACAGTCTAAAGAAAATCGGACGTTACAACGGTTATGTTTACGCGATTACCAATATTTAAACTACTCCAATTAACCACCAACCAACTCATAACCATCAATACAACAAAACTTCACCTAAACCATACCACATCAGTCCATAATCTCCAAGGTTTTCAACTCAAACAACCACAATCAAGACCTATGAACTATAATCAAGCTTCAATTACCAAAACACTTCCAAATCAAACCAAACTACTAATAATCACAATCCATGCTTCTCATTTCACAAAACCAACCATTAAACTTACTAACAAATAAAGTAAAGGCTAGGGTTTGAAGTTTATACCTTCCTTGGGAGGTGTTAAGGTGCTAGGAAGCCTTAGGGAGCCTCCTACAAGCTTGATCTTTCCAAAGAAATCAAGAACACGAAGTTAGGCTTTGAAGTTTCTAAAAGTCCGATTTAAAGAAATGTAAAAATGAGGGTCTTACCATGATTATTTGGACGATACTTGTGAACAAGAGTTGTAGGCCATCTCAATACCTTTCCAATGAGCTATAGAACACAATATTTGAGTGAGAAATGAAGGAGATACAGCAGTTTTAGTGTGCTGGTTCTGTTTTGGCCGAGAGCATGAAGAACAATGCCTTGGTTTCTTTTTGATTTTGATGAAAAATGATTTGCTTGGCTTGGTTAGTTTGATTTTTGTGTTAGTTTTAGTTAATTACCTTGTTGCCCTTGATTTTGTGTGGTTCTCATTCAACCACACCTCCTTCCTTCCCATGTCATGCCTATGTCATGTTGTGATGTCATCTTTCCCTCCTTGTCCTCCTCTCATTGGTTGGGTGACATCACTCCCTCTAATCCCTTTGCTTATCTTCCTAATTGTTTGCCTAATGACCGCTGATCTGTTATACGGTTCGCTTAACTTTCGTTTTCGTTTATCGTTTGAAGGATCATACCCGGGATCTTGTTACTTAGGTTCCCTTAACCTTTCTCAATACATTATATTCCTTTTTATGATCCTCTATTATAATCCTTTCATTTAAATCCTTTTTATCCTGTTATCTTATACTCAATTCTTTCCGCATCTAGGGTATTTCCGGGAAAAACCAAAGTGTTCAGAATTGGATTCTGGCGATCTTTACATACACTCATATCCCATATAAAGTACTAATAAAATCTCAGAATATCCATATCAGAACCCCTACATAGTGTGGCATGAAAAGTTTTCTCAATCAGCAAAAACACTATTCATAAGGGTTTCAAAAAAAAATTCCCAAAAATTGGGGTTATTACAGTCTCCCCTCCTTAAAAGGATTCCGTCCCGGAATCAGATAGAAAATGAATAGGGATACTTTCTTAACATTGCACTTTCTAACTCTCGAGTAAATTTTCCCACATTGTGGTTCTACCATCAAACTCTGCCTAGTTTGATAATCCTTCTCCTAAGCACTTGTTCCTTTTCACTCTATAACCCTTCCTGGTCACTTCATATAGGTTACGTCGGGTTGCATGTCTATGCGCTCATATGCCCCTATTTATCTGGCATCCGAATTACACTTCCTTAACATTGATATGTGAAACACGTTATGACTTACTACCTGTTCGGGGGTAGGGCAAGCTCATATGCTAACTTCCCAAACGTCTTAATATATCCAAGGGTCCAACAAATTGGTGGACTTAGCTTTCCTTTCTTTCTGAATCTCATTAATTCTTTTGAAGGGAATACTTTTAACAATACAAGGTTGCCTCCTTCCTATTCTTTGTCCTTTCGTGTCAAATCGACATACTTCTTATGTCCTTCCTGGCTACTACCAGTCGTCCTCTGATTAGATCTATTATATCCCTGGTCCTTTAGACTGCTGCGGGTCCGAGCATCTTGCGCTCTACAACTTCATCCTAACATAAGGGAGATCGACATTGTCTTCCCTCAAGGATCTCATAAGGTGATACCTCAATACTGACATATGATCTATTGTCGTAAGATAACTTAATCCGCGTTAAGTGATCATTCCAAATTCTTTCAAGTCTATTACACAGACTCTCATCATAGCTTCTAATCATTATAGCTTTTGCTTCTCAATACCCATTCTTTTCCAGTTCGTAATCGCTATCACCTTCCGTTCTTAATATTATACTGGTTATACTTTTGCTCGTTAGCGTTCTATAACCTTTTAATAACCACGTCAACCTTAGTATCACGAATGTGTTTCCATCCCGAATACTATCACAATTTTATTATCCTTTTTCAGCTGCTTCTATCTTCGAAAGCTTAATCCTTCATATAGAAGTAAAAGAATTTATTGAGAGATCACTATTATCATGAACACTTGTTATATCGCATAGTTAGTACAGAAGGTGGCCAGCCTTTAGTACTTGACAAGCAATTAAACAATAGATGGTATCCTACTAGGCTTCTATCACACAGATAGATAGTCATTCGGCAATACCTCCCCTTTCTGGAAGGGTTGTTCTTCTCAGCTTACATGAAATGAAAAGAAGAGAAAAGAACGAATTGAAGAGAATTGTATATATGAAAAAATATACTGCCGCAAAATATCTGGCTTGGAACCTACCTCTGAACTATAGAGGTTTGTCATAGGAGAACAAAACATATACGTATTTATATCAGCATCAAGTATTATAGCATCGTATTTCCCATGCCTAAATATTTCTATTCCATCCATCATTCTATGGACCCATGCTCTTCCTCGAGCTTATACACAATCACCTTTGAAACTCCTTCGATATCGAAAATCGAACCTGGGGTCTCATTCTAGACATCACAGTTACTAGAGTTCTATGCTTGCACTGCAACCTTCCTCGTATAATAATACAACTCTCTATTGATAAGAAAGAATAAATATACAATAGGTAGATACTTTACTTAATTAGTCTATCAATGATAACTTATACACTACCACGACCCGATTAGTGGTACTCAATCTCAATCACCCATTCCAATACAACTCTCACGGTTGTAATTTGCTCATTACTCGGAGAATCATTGCTGCCTTACTATGGTCCACCACTGACCTACTGTCGTCATTCACTTTTCCATAAAATCTTAATATCTAACCATAAGGAGTCCATACATGTCATATCAAATCATTCTAAGGAGGTAACATAATCACCATTCCTGATCCATGAAGAACACTCCTGATCCTAACATACATACATGACATGAAGCAGATAAAATTGCAGAAGAGTTTCGCTCAAAGCAACGATAGCAGGTTAATACCATTCGTAATCATATGCCTTCAATAGAAGACTTAACTCAAAGGTTTGTTTAGTCCTTTTTTGAAACATGGTCCTGGCTTATCTCAAGATAGGACCTTCTAAGATAGATAGCCCGTTCATGGAGATTACACGAATTATACCTTTACCAACTACTATTACGGTTGGGTATTGCACAGTCATCAGAAGGAATGTCAATCTTCCAAACCATAATATAACCTTCACAGTTTTAACCATCATTACTGTATTCTTTTGGCTCACGCGCCTATAATTATCCACTTACCTTTAAAGTGTCGGCCACCTCTTTGGCCTTTCCTGATAGTACAATTTCCTTACAGTCAATGTCATTTTAACCACCTCCAAATAATTTTCTACCTCATTTCAATCACAGCTTATGTGAAGATGTTTTCTTTAAAATCTGATGAGTAAAAAAAAATCACCATTTTTTTTCCATAAGTTATTGCCTCAGTCTTTAGAGGTTAATCACTGTCACGACTGACTCTCAATTATACTTAGAACATCTTTTATCTTAAGTCCTAATTGCCCTGAACAATTTCGACCTTTACTGGTTCGATTCATACGTTCTCGTGGTTTAACACGTGCCCCACTTGGCATCATTATAATTACGTCATATTCCCTTTATCCACATTTCTATTCTTGAGAATTTTGAATATTACCTTTTTCCTTGTAAAACCTCTAAGATTATCCTTCAATCGTTCCTCCTGTATACCCTAGATACAGGGCATATCAAAATACCATTTACTAATACTAGAACCATTGTCTATATACCTCTGAAAATTTCTCCACTGATTCTTAAAGGTTGTTGTTACCTTAACCCTTTCCAAATCATACTGTCAAAATTCATGCTGTCCCTATTAAGGGTGAAATGCCAACCTTTATGCATTCCCCTAGGATTCATTTTAAGTTACCGATGTTTTATCCTTAATTCCACCTTTAAAAGGTACCTGCCTTCTTCCATGGATAAATCAAGTCATATCTCCCTGATAAGGGTGTCTTATTCAATCATTCCCACCTCGATAGTACATGTCTAATTTCACAATAACATCTGTATTCAAAATGGGGTCAATCAATATGGCCTCCAAAAGATAACAACGGTTATCTGCTTGTCTTGCCTAATTTGGTAACGATAACAAGGATGTTCTGGAAGATATTGGTCGAGTTCAACGTGAACTCCTTCTTAATAATTCCTTATTTACTTTTGTTGTTTATCTCAACAGTCACCTCACTGTTGGGATATCTCTCATACCTGGCGTCTCCCTTTCTGGGTATCCTGCCACCGGTCTTACATTTCACCTTCTTGAAGGTCACTTCCTTCATCCAATTTTCTTAATTTCTTACTTTCTTGTGTCCTCAGTCTATCCGCGTCTCATTATTTATCCTTCGAATTATCTCAAGGTTTCCTCGAATCTTCCCAACTTACAGGGGATAAAATATATGTATCTCTTATGCCCTCAACCATCAATTTTAACTCATGGTGAATCACCCTCATCCTGACAATTACATACTCTTCTATTTCTATTCCTACGAGTCTTTAGGGTTTCCTCATACCCAACTCCCTTATCATTCCTCAAACTCTATTGCCGTTATATTCCTTTCCACTTCAATTTCTTTTTATTTTCCTTTCTCTTATCATTATTTCATGAACCAACACAACATAAGCATTGATTCCAAACATCCCGTCATTCTGGATTCGTGTCCTCAGAACGAATCTTGACAACTTTTACAACGTAGATTCATAATTTATCATACTCATCCACTTTTGTTCTAGCTCCAAAGCTTTTACACTATCTCCATAACCTTGGGAATTACTTTCCCGAAAACATTTGACTGAACTTTAAGCAGTTTATTCTAACCTCTGGCTCCGTGCCTTTCTTGGTCTTCACCAACGAGTGGTCTCTCTCTTAGGAGGGTAAGTGACAAAAACAGTCTTTGGTGATTCGTCAATCATTTAGAATCTCCAATGATTCCTATATTTCCTTTAGCCAGGCTCTTGCCTCGATTGGGTCAACCTGTTCCTTGGAACTCTGAGAGCTTAGAGACTTAAAGGTCCTGAAAGAATTTCCTATCGCATTGTTTCCTCAAGGTGGTGGTTGGGGATAATAGTCTAAGTTCTGTCTAGACAGGTCCATGAATTGCCGTATAGGAGTACCGTCTCGGGTCTCCTTTCCTTACTCGACTTTCTGTTTCCTTAGTATGAAATGTTTCATCCTACTCCCCATAATTAGGGTCATCTTTTAATTTAAAAACCTCATTTTCCACTCCATTAAGTCATGGGTTCCTTCTATCTTGATGGCGACCTCCCTGAGTATCACGTTCAGGGTTTGCTCTAACTCTTATTCCTCAAACTAGCTTTCATCTAAGATCTCATCTTTAAGCTCTTAAACATTTGGAACCCAAATTCTATAGGAATACCTCATTATTCCCTTATCATCTCTCTCGGTATTAATCTCATATCTATTTGTTGGCTCTCTGCCTTCATTCATCACTTTTACTGGCACAATATGTTCTTTTCCAATAATTGGGGCTGTATTGCAACCTCAAACAGCTTTTCGGTACCGGTTCCGGTTACCTTCACTACTATTTCCAAAATCTCTTATAAACTCTCCCAAAGACATTATCATCTTGAGTCTCTCCTTTTTACTAAGGGCATCAGCCACCACATTGGCTTTCCCCGAATGATAAAGAATCTCCCAATCATTATTCCTGATTAGCTCTAACTGCCTCCTCTGGCATATGTTGAGCTCTTTCTACGTGAAAATGTACTAGAGCACTTATGGCTTAGGTAATTCTCGCACTTCTCTCCAAACAAGTAGTGCCTCCAATCTTTAGGGTAAAACTATTGCCACGAGCCTAAGCTCATGGGCGGGGATATCGAATTTCATATTACCTTAATTGTCTTGACATGTACGCGATTATCTTACCGTGCTGCATAAGCACGCACCCTAAGCCCTTGTGCGAAGCGTCACTACACTTCACAAAATCTCCTTTTCCATCCGGCAACGCCAGCATAGGGGCCATCACCAACCTCTGCTTCAGTTCTTAAAAGCTGTTCTCGCATTTCTCTGTCTATTCGAACTTCTCAGTCTTACGAGTAAGCCGCGTTAAAGGGGCTACTATCTTTACAAACTTGAACGAACCTCCGGTAGTGACCGGCCAATCCTACCTCTGGTAGTCGTCCTAACCATGGTCATCAATTCATCAGTGGTCCTTTATTCATTCTTGTCAGGATCCTCCATGGGATCCTCCTCAGCAACTATCCCTTCTAGGACAACATCCTCAACCGCTACATCCTCAATATCAACATCATCTGGTCCTACGTTAGGACGCTCTATCGGACCCACAATCCGATCTCCAATTAGTAATAAAACATCATCGCGCTGTTGCTCCTCAACCTCAGGGTTCGGAGTCCCGCTACCATATACGATAACGAACTACGCTCCTATCACGATATTTATAAGGGTTCCCATAAGGGTTTTAACTGTCAGTACTACGTTAGGTAGCCCGACTATGAACTTGGCAAGAGTTCTTATTATCTTTGTGAACTTATTATCTTAACGTCACATCATCTCTGAGGTTTATAACGCTTAGCTCTGATACCACTTCTGTAACACCCCCAAATCCAGGGTCGGGGATCCAGGTTGTCACGAGTTCCATTTCCCTTAATAACACCCAATCTTAATAATTACTCAACTACCCTGTACTGTGACCCCACAATAAACACACACACCACACGTTATAGTCTCAGAGATGAATATCCAAAATAATCGCAAGTCATTTTATTCCACAATTATATGTCAATATGTCAATACACCTTAAAAAGGTTTCTGAATAAATTTACATTTCTTTGCCATTATTACAATTCATAAATATACATAAATCTGGTACATCAAAAGTTGAAAGCCTAGCCTATTGGTAGTTCCTACCTCAGCTACGGCGGCATCAATGCTTCTAGAAAACTGCGGAACGTTTCCTATCCGCTTGCGAATTGGGGCTTGGTCCTGTTCATCTTATCTATCTGATGTTGTGTGATGAAAGAAGAAAGCAAGGGTGAGCAGCAAGCCCACCAAAATAATATGTATAATGATTAACAATATATGAGCCTACTCATAATACTCATGGAAGTCTTGGTCAAAAGAAATGAACCAAGTTTGATATCTTAATGCGATGAAGTCGCAAAATATTCAGTATATATACATATATACTTTTCAAAATATTGGAAGTCCTCTTCCATGCATAATATACACAAAGTCCCAGTGTATAACTGTATAAAAATATCGTTGCAAGGTGATCTCATATATCTAACCTTGTCTCAACGTTTTTCTGAAAATCTTTATCATGCACAAGATAATCATTTGCTAGATATAAGTTTAAAAAGATGAAGTTATAAGATTGGATACTTACTAGAATCTTTTATCATGTGTAAGATAATTACTTACTAGATATAAGTAGAAACAAGGGATGAAGTTACCAAATACTTCACTACACTTATATCATTTATAAAGCTACTTGAACTACCACTGTTCAAAGTATAATGAGCTTTCAACAGTTCATCACATAGATCAGACTACCAGACAAGATTTGAATAGATTAAATCTTTGAAATATTATTAAAGGAAATGAAGTTATGATATACTTCATTTAGTTCTGATATATATATATATATCCACATATACATCTTCTTTATACAATTTCCTGAAAACCTCTGTCATGTAAAGTATGAACAGAATTGCAATATCCAATAAATTTGGAAAGGAAAAGAATTTGGCATAAACCAGATATCTTGCTGATCAGGCAAAGATACCCATAAGTAACCTTTTCTACTAGTAGATGGACGAATTCCCCACTGGTCATCACCCTGGTCTCAATAGGACCTTATGCTGGACTGCCACTCAGCCACTTATGCATTTGATGGACTCCCACTGAGCCACTTACACTATCATGGACGCCCACTGAGCCCATGTTGCTTATGCCGACTCAATAGATGGACTTACTTCCCGAATGTTGGGTAAGTAATCAATTCATTTAGCAAAACTGCAACCGTGTTGCGAATATAAAATACACCACAGAGCCGGATCCCTCAGGTTTTGAGCGAGTATTTAAATCCCCTTAAAAAAGAAGATCTTAAATATAAAAATGAGTTTTGGGATCCGCTCTAACTTTTAAAAATCATTTTGAAGACTCGAAAACACTTTAAAGAGTGTTTGGAGTAAAGCTGATTTAATGAAGTAAATCAGTCCCCAGAATATTTAGAAAATGACTGAATATTATTATTTAAATAATATTCCCATAAAGAATAATCTTTATAAAAATAATTGAAGTAGAAGTATTAAAACTTATACTTGAAACGAGTATTAAATAACCAAAGATATACTTATATGAAAGTACTATCTTTATTTGAATAATCGAAAATAAGTTTGATTATTGACACCTTATTCTTTAATAAAATAAAGAATATATCTCAGCAAATAATCAGAGTCATAGATCCTCAAATGAATATTCAAATAATATTTATTAAATAATATAAACTGAGTCATAAGCCCTCGAATGAATATTCAAATAATATTCAATAAATAATATAAAAGAGTGATAAGCCCTCGAATGAATATTCAAATAATATTCAGATAATAAAATCAAAGGAGTCATAAGTCCTCGAATGAATATTCAAAATAATATTCATTTAATATAAAGGAGTCATACGCCTTCGAATAATATTCGAAATAATATTCAATAATAAAATAAAGTTAAAGTTATCGAATAAACCTTATTCGATTAATAGTTTTGAAAACTATGACCATATATATAAGTATATATATATATATATATTTATATCCATATATACAAAATCTACTCGGGATCCTCGACTCCCGGTTTTAGAAAATATTTTCACCTTTGGGTCCCTGTACTAAGGGTAAATGCAAATTACCGCTATCCTCTAGCATAGATATTATCAACTGAATCAACAGATATATATGGAAAGAATGCGAAACAGGCATGCATATATATATACCATAGCAGCATGCTTCAATATATTGCAACATTTGCTAATTAACCAACATGCATCTATCGCAAGATAATGCAAATATATATATTCATCACAACAACAGTTATAACGGGTAGAAAACTTGCCTGAGCAACTTGGGGTGAAAAAAGGCTCGGGACGAGTCTGGTAACCTATAAACAACAAGTAAGTTGGAATTAAACCAAAGTCACTTGTAAATCTATACTTTAACTAACTTAGACTCTAACGCTTGTTTTGCGCTTACTGATTTTCTTAAGTCACTCGAGTACCCTCGACTCCACCATTTTTAGTAATTTAACCTTTACAAGTTTTAAGGCGATTCCTTCGCGAGTGTCTTACCAACTGCCTAACATACTTACCATAAATGTTTCATGCATTAATTAACCCTTTTTGGTCTTTAACCTTTGTTTCAAAGTAAGGCGAGGGGAAAAGTTTCGTTCGCGAAACGCCGTTACTTGAAACGGTCGTTTCTCCTAAACCGTGCATCGGAATCGAACGAACTACATATCAAAACGAAGCTCGTAACACGAGCTATCTAGGCATGGAAATGTTCATAATCTAGCAGGGGGTTCTCGGGGATCCTAATGTTATGCACAAAAACAGTCTAAAGAAAATCGGACGTTACAACGGCTATGTTTACGCGATTACCAATATTTAAACTACTCCAATTAACCACCAACCAACTCATAACCATCAATACAACAAAACTTCACCTAAACCATACCACATCAGTCCATAATCTCCAAGGTTTTCAACTCAAACAACCACAATCAAGACCTATGAACTATAATCAAGCTTCAATTACCAAAACACTTCCAAATCAAACCAAACTACTAATAATCACAATCCATGCTTCTCATTTCACAAAACCAACCATTAAACTTACTAAAAAATAAAGTAAAGGCTAGGGTTTGAAGTTTATACCTTCCTTGGGAGGTGTTAAGGTGCTAGGAAGCCTTAGGGAGCCTCCTACAAGCTTGATGTTTCCAAAGAAATCAAGAACACAAAGTTAGGCTTTGAAGTTTCTAAAAGTCCGATTTAAAGAACTGTAAAAATGAGGGTCTTACCATGATTATTTGGACGAGACTTGTGAACAAGAGTTGTAGGCCATCTCAATACCTTTCCAATGAGCTATAGAAAACAATATTTGAGTGAGAAATGAAGGAGATACAGCAGTTTTAGTGTGCTGGTTCTGTTTTGGCCGAGAGCATGAAGAACAATGCCTTGGTTTCTTTTTGATTTTGATGAAAAATGATTTGCTTGGCTTGGTTAGTTTGATTTTTGTGTTTGTTTTAGTTAATTACCTTGTTGCCCTTGATTTTGTGTGGTTCTCATTCAACCACACCTCCTTCCTTCCCATGTCATGCCTATGTCATGTTGTGATGTCATCTTTCCCTCCTTGTCCTCCTCTCATTGGTTGGGTGACATCACTCCCTCTAATCCCTTTGCTTATCTTCCTAATTGTTTGCCTAATGACCGCTGATCTGTTATACGGTTCGCTTAACTTTCGTTTTCGTTTATCGTTTGAAGGATCATACCCGGGATCTTGTTACTTAGGTTCCCTTAACCTTTCTCAATACATTATATTCCTTTTTATGATCCTCTATTATAATCCTTTCATTTAAATCCTTTTTATCCTGTTACTTTATACTCAATTCTTTCCGCATCTAGGGTATTTCCGGGAAAAACCAAAGTGTTCAGAATTGGATTCTGGCGATCTTTACATACACTCATATCCCATATAAAGTACTAATAAATTCTCAGAATATCCATATCAGAACCCCTACATAGTGTGGCATAAAAAGCTTTCTCAATCAGCAAAAACACTATTCATAACGGTTTCAAAAAAAAATTCCCAAAAATTGGGGTTATTACAGCCACTTAGCCACTTATGCATTTGATGGACTCCCACTGAGCCACTTACACTATCATTGACGCCCACTGAGCCCATGTTGCTTATGCCGACTCAATAGGTGGACTTACTTCCCGAATGTTGGGTAAGTAATCAATTCATTTATAAAAACTGCAACCTTGTTGCGAATATAAAATACACCACAGAGCCGGATCCCTCAGGTTTTGAGCGAGTATTTAAATCCCCTTAAAAAGGAAGATCTTAAATATAAAAATGACTTTTTGGATCCGCCCTAACTTTTAAAAATCATTTTGAAGACTCGAAAACACTTTAAAGAGTGTTTGGAGTAAAGCTGATTTAATGAAGTAAATCAGTCCCCAGAATATTTAGAAAATGTCTGAATATTATTATTTAAATAATATTCCCATAAAGAATAATCTTTATACAAATAATCGAAGTAGAAGTATTAAAACTTATACTTGAAACGAGTATTAAATAACCAAAGATATATTTATACGAAAGTACTATCTTTATTTGAATAATCGAAAATAAGTTTGATTATTGACACCTTATTCTTTAATAAAATAAAGAATATATTTCAGTAATAAGCGGAGCATAATACCTCGAATGAATATTATAAATAATATTCATTAAATAAAATAAAGGAGTCATACATCCTCAAATGAATATTCAAATAATATTCAATAATAAAATAAAGGAGTCATAAGTCCTCGGATGAATATTTGAATAATATTCATTTAATAAAATAAAGAAGTCATAAACCCTCGAATGAATATTCATAATAATATTCATTAAATAAAATAAAGTTATCGAATAAACCTTATTCGATTAATAGTTTTGAAAACTATAACCATATATATATAAATATATATGTATATATATACATATATACAAAATCTACTCGGGATCCTCGACTCCCGGTTTAGAAAATATTTCCACCTTTGGGTCCCTATACTAAGGGTATATGCAAATTACCGCTATCCTCTAGCATAGGTATTATCAACTGAATCAACAGATATATATGGAAAGAATACGAAACAGGCATGCATATATATATACCATAGCAGCATGCTTCAATATATTGCAACATTTGCTAATTAACCAACATGCATCTATCTCAAGATAATGGAAATACATATATTCATCACAACAACAGTTATAACGGGTAGAAAACTTGCCTGAGCGACTTGGGGTGATAAAAGGCTCGGGACGAGTCTGGTAACCTATAAACAACAAGCAAGTTGGAATTAAACCAAAGTCACTTGTAAATCTATACTTTAACTAACTTAGACTCTAATGCTTGTTTTGCGCTTACTGATTCGCTTAAGTCACTCGAGTACCCTCGGCTCCATCAATTTTAATAATTTAACCTTTACGAGTTTTAAGACGATTCCTTCGTGAGTGCCTTACCAACTGCCTAACACACTTACCATAAATGTTTCATACATTAATTAACCCTTTTTGGTCTTTAACCTATGTTTCAAAGTAAGGAGAGGGGAAAAGTTTCGTTCGCGAAACGCCGTTACTTGAAACAGTCGTTTCTCCTAAACCGTGCATCGGAATCGAACGAACTACATATCAAAACGAAGCTCGTAACATGAGCTATCTAAACATAATGGTCATAATCTAGCAGGGGGTTCTCAGGTCCTAATATTATGCACAAAAACAGTCTAAAGAAAATCGGACGTTACTACGGCTATATTTACGCGATTTCCCAATTTTAAACCATTCAAAACCAACCCAATTCAACCTCAAATCCAACATACAACCAACATCCATCCTTATCACATCATAACAACCCCAACCAATTCAATTTTAACATTCATACTTATGCCTAAGCTTAACTTTAACCATTCTTAAGTTCTTTTAATCAAAACAACAACATTTACCATTCCAATTCAATACCATTTCAAATCCCAAACTCTAAATCACAACATCAAGCTACAATATCACCCTACTAATCAAAATCATCTTATAATACATAGGAATCTAGGGTTTGGAGATGATATACCTTCCTTGAAGTGGTGGGAGGAGCTAGGAAGCCTTAAGAAGCTTTGAGAAGTCTTAGGAATGCTAGGATCTTCAAGGAAAACAAGAAAAATTTCAAGTTAGAAACTTGAAAACACTATTCATAGTCTTCTTCTTTGATTAAATGAAGAAGATGGAGAAGGAATTGATGGCTTAAACTCATGATATAGCCCTAACTAAGCATGAAGATGATTAGGGAATTAACTCACCAATTTAGGAAGCTTGGATCTTTGATTTTTGAATTTCCTTGCCTTTTGAATAGTAAAAAGCCGAGAGCTCTCAAGAACAAAGCCTTGGTTCTTTTTGATTTTGATGAAAAATGATTTTGCTTGGCTTGGTTGACTTGTTTTTGTGTTTGATTTAGTTAATTACCTTGTTGCCCTTGAATTTGTGTGGTTCTCATTCAACCACACCTCCTTCCTTCCCATGTTATGCCTATGTCATGTTGTGATGTCATCTTTCCCTCCTTGTACTCCTCTCATTGGTTGGGTGACATCACTCCCTCTAATCCCTTTGCTTAACTTCCTAATTGTTTGCCTAATGATCGCCGATCTGTTATACGGTTCGCTTAACTTTCGTTCTCGTTTATCGTTTGAAGGATCATACCCGGGATCTTATTACTTAGGTTCCCTTAACCTTTCTCAATACATTATATTCCTTTTATGATCCTCTATTATAATCCTTTAATTTAAATCCTTTTTATCCTGTTACCTTATACTCAATCCTTTCCGTATCTAGTGGATTTCCGGGAAAAATCCAAGTGTTCGGAAATTGGATTCTGACGATCTTTACATACACTTATATACCACATAGAGTACTAATAATATCCCAGAAGATCAATAACAGAACCCCTACATAGTGTGGCATGAAAAGTTTTCTCATTCAGCAAAAACACTATTCACAAGGGTTACAAAAAGTTGAAAATTTTGGGGGTTATTACAGGTTTTATCAGGGTTGAACCCATCTCATGTAAGGTATCGAAAATACCAAGTTATAATGAAAAGTATTCAGTTTGATCTAGCTTGCTGAATTGTTATATTATGAGGGAAAAACCAAGTTATAAACTTGAGTTCGAAAAAACTATGATAATACTTAGACAAAATAAGTCAAAACATCCAAAGTCGATTAAAAATTTTAAAAATGTATGAAGAAAAGAAAAGTACATAATGCAAGAGAGTTAGGCCATTGAAGGCTCGGATTCCTCGGAGCCGCTATCTGAAGTCTCCTCGGACGTCTCCTGAGTTGGCCCCTCGGAAGTTTCTTCAGAAGTCTCCGCAGAGGTCTCATCGGAACTCTCATCGGATGCCTTAGATGCCTTAGGGGACTCTGGTTTTGGAGGCTCTTCCACCCTCGCCTTCTTTATAATCGGTTCGGCCCCTTCCTCAGAAGAAGATTCCTCCTCTTCAGAGCTGGATTTAGGCTCCTTTCTTTTTTGGCCTTGGCCCTGGCTTCCTGATGGCTCTCTGACCGGAGACGCTAAAGGGCCATCCTTAATCAGATTGGCGAGCTTGTCAACAACGCCCCCAAGTGCTGGGACCTGCACAGGAAAAGGGAAGGAATATTGTTCAAGAATCTCAGGAAACTCATCCTGGATAGCTTCTACAGCAGCGTCCCAACCTTTCTTATAGCTGACTGGATGGAGGGAATCATGTTCTACCATTAAATCTTTGAATTCTTGTGTATCCATCCAGCTGTCAAAGGCGTTGTCCTTCTGGCCCTTAAGGATAACAATCTCAGCACGGGCCGTTTCAAGATCAGAAGTTGAGGAGGCAAGTTGGGCTTGGAGAGCCTCTATTCGTTGGTTAGCCTCCTCCAGCTTCCTGTTTGTGTCTTCTAGGCCAACTTTCCAAGCCTTGGCTTGGTGAAGCGCCCCTTGAAAATGGACGTTCGCCTAAAAGAGGTATAGAAAAAGTGAGAAACAAGAAAAATCATGATGGAAAGCTATGGATAACAAAAAAAAAGATGTACCATCTCGAGGGCCTCACCAAAAAGCTCGTTAGCCTCCAAGTCCTGTTGGAGGACAAGATCATGATAGTCTACTGGGGAAATGGAATGCATTGACCATTCCTTGGTCCTTTCCCGGCGCGTTTCATCCTTGTCGTTTCCAGGTCTTTAGGCTTGGTAGCCTCTTCAATCTTCTCAGCAACTGCAATGAATAAGTGAAGTGGATTGAGAAAATAGTAAAGTAAAAAGTGGGAGAAACGAAGACGACTAGAAAAGGAAGAAAACATACCTTTTTTAGGAATGAGAGAAAGGCCACGTTCTACAAGAACGGTCTCCCTGATAAGATCCCAAGAGTGGGAAGTCCCATTATCCTGGGTAAGGAGGTTGAAGGTCTTAGTCTCCTCCTCGGTTAAAACTATGTCATTCGGGCTCCCATCCACAGCTTCCCCAAAAGAAGAGCGAAAGAGGGTGCCCCAGTCGCCGCCCTCCCAAAGGACGTACAGAAACTCTTTCTTCCACCCCAAGTTATTGTCAGGGATGGACTTCCCATTCACTATATGGGGGACAATGGGGTGTTGGTTCAAAGAAACCCACCCCGGATTCTTGTCGGGGCTGTTCTTGAACTGAAAAAATTTTCTGAACACAATGACCGAAGTAGGGACGTTGTGCTTGGCGCATTGTGACAGATAGCAAAGAATCATCCTCCAAGAGTTTGGAGGGAGTTGGCAAGGGTTGATGCCCACATCAGCTAGTAAAACAGGGATAAAAGGATGAAAGGGGAGTCTGATACCTGCCCTTAAAGTGTCCCTAAAGACGTATAGAGCATCTTTCTTCCATTGGCAGGCCCTGTCAGCCTGACCCGCAAGAACCAACTTAAAGGGCTCCTTGATCTTGAAATAAGTTTTCATCTTATCCAACTCCTTTGCATCCCGGAAAATACTGACGTGATCATGCACGTCTAGATGCGCGTTAGATGCGTACTCATCCCCTCGAGTATTGATCATGTCAATCAAGGAAGTGTACCTTGACCTAATGGGGAACTCATTAGACTCCTTGGGCACATTCATCTTGGCCAAACGGGTCATTTTCTTATCAGCCATTTGAAAAAGGGCACAAATTTTAAACACAAATTTGATGCAAAAACTAAGCATGAGAAGACAAGAAAAAAATGCAAGAAATATACTTGGGAATTTGTAGAGCCTGGAGAGAAAGCGAGCAAAGGCTTACAAAACTCTAAAAAAGACCTAGGGTTTTTTGTGAGAGAGAAGAAGAGAGCTCAAGAAGCAAGAAATGAGAAGTGAAAAGTGAGTGACTCTACTCACTCCTTTATATGGGCAGAGAAAGGGAAGATGAAAGGGATGAAAAGCCCATTAAGCTGAAAGCCCATTAAGTTAAAAGCCCAAATTCTTGAATTTTCCAGAATATTTTTGAAAATTATTAAGTTCTTGAATCTTCCAGAATATCCTCGATAATTCTTAAGGCCCATGTCGAGGACCAAATCCAAATATGACTTGGAAAAATTGAAGGCCCAAGTTTTGGCCCAAATCCAAATATGATTTAAAAAAATAGAGGCCCAATTTTAGGCCCAAATCCAACTTGGATTAGGAGAAGTCCAATAAATCAAAAAGACCAGGATTGAGGTCGAGTTTGAGGTCATAAATCATGTTCGAATTCTTTCGAACAGGAGCCAGAAAAACACCCATAAAAAAACCAGGATTCAGGTCGAGTTTGAGGTCATGAATCCTGTTTGAATTCTTTCGAATAGGAGCCGGAAAAACACCCATAAAAAAGACCAGGATCCAGGCCGAAATCCTGGTATTCGAACAGGAGCCAGAAAAACACCCATAAAAAAGACCAGGATCCAGGTCGAAATCCTGGTCGTGAATCCTAGTCGAAGTTTCACGAGCAGGAGTCAAAAGGTGGAAAAAAATTCAACCAGAACCAAGGTCATGAGCTCGACTAGGAACCAGGACGAAATCCTGGTCGTGAATCCTAGTCGAAGTTTCACGAGCAGGAGTCAAAAGGTGGCAAAAATTCGACCAGGACCCAGGTCGTGAACTCGACTAAGAACCAGGTCGAAATCCTGGTCGTGAATCCTAGTCGAAGTTTCACGAGCAGTAGTCAAAAGGTGGCAAAAAATTCGACCAGGACCCAGGTCATAAACGCGACTAGGATCCGGGTCGAAACCTTGGTCGTTATTTCTAGTCGAGGTTTCTCGAGCAGTAATTGAAATACGGCCAAAATTTCGACCAAGATCCTAGTTGTCGTGAATTCGACTAGGATCCAGGTCGAAATCCTTAGGCAAAATTTTTTGACCAGGACCCAGGAGCTGGACCAAAGTATGACCAGGATCAAGGTCGAATTTTTGACTAGGATCCTAGTCGAAAAAGGGCTGAAATATTTTGAAAAATTCTGAAAAATTCCAGAAAAATTGGGAAAAATTCTTGAGAAATACAAGAAAATTCCTAGAAAGAGGGAAAAGGTAAGAAAAGAATAGGGAAGTTCTAAAAACAACCTTGAAGCCGTGTACAAAGAAAATTTTTGTAAATGTGTAGGTCACTCCACACTTTACGCCAGAACGATACCCTGTAAGGGAATGAATGAACTTAACTTCTGCGAAATCTTTTACGGTTTCCCAGAAGTTGGGGGGAAAATGATAGGGAATAAAATAAACCCGGATTGTGTAATTAATATCTCATTAATTATATTAATATTAGGCTGGCAGTTAAGACCATTAGAAGAGGCCCAGGGTCCTTAGTAGGGGCCTAAAAATAGCCAGGGAATATAATTGATGTTATAATTAATTAAGGCCAGGTACGGTCCAATAAAGAAGCCCAATTAAAATGGGCCCAAAGTCCTAATTATTAATTAATTACGAAATTAATTAATAAGGGGTAAATCAGCTGTTAAGATACGTCCTAATGGGGATATAAATTCTTGTAGATTATCCCCCAAGGGACCTAATAGGATAAGGAATCCGTTTCCTACTTCCTAGGACTCCAAAGTCCATTCTAATTCAGAGACTTTTCCACCAAGTCTCCTAACCCTAGTCCAATTCAAGGACTCCCAACATCTATATAAGGGGTCTCACCCCCACCAATCAGAACTACATTTTTTGACTTGATCTTTGGCATACAGCAAGGTACGTAGGCATCTTGTTAAGGTAGATCGAGTCACGAAACAAAATAGCAGTCAAATCGAGCCTCGAAGCTCACGTTCCCTATAATAAATACATCAATTATTATACCTTAATTTTTGATCCATAACATCTAGTGAAAGAATGACTTGTCGATACCTTTTTGAGTTCTCGAGTAGCTTTCCTGACTTCTCTACTCCCGGTGGATATTGCTTATCCGTTGAGTAGATATTGCTCATCCGTCGAGTATATGTATAGCTTATCTGTTAAGTAGATACTGCTCATCAATCGAGTAGATGTTATTCATCCATCGAGTGAATATATAGCTCATCCGTCGAGTAGATATTGCTTATCCGTCGGTACTCTCTGGAGTTTGAATGACTTCTCAATAAGTCATTCTGGAGTTCTCGAATGAATTCTCTATAACATTAAATCTCTGACTTGTAGAGATCTTGACTTAGAACATTTTTCTCCAAACTGATTTATTCAACTCCAAACTTCTTCAAAATTCTTCTGAGGCATGATCTTCTCGATCTTCTATCAGATAGAATCCTTAGGCTTGATACTGCTTTAGGAAAAAGACTCCATTCTGCTCCTTTGCATTTTTACAGACATTAAGTGTTACAAGTACAGAATATAAATTTAGATAACAATACAACTAACTTAGGGTTGGCCCCAAGCTTAACTAATTACTAATTTAACTATTCATTAATCTTCCACTCAAATCATAGATGCTAATGACATTGTTAGCTCCAGTAATTTTTGACATCATCTATTATATATTACAATTGTTATTCACCTTATTGTTTTCAGTTAAGAAGGAAAATGAAACCTATCAGGACTCGAGTGGTAAAGAAACGAGTCAAGTTGCGAGACCCTCTTATACCAAAGGTGGTAATCTCGATTCAGGAAGAAAGCTTTGAGTTGCCTGAGCAGTTGTAGTGTAGATAGTTAATGAGTGTGTTTGAATAAAGAAAAGATATAGTTAAAACTTGTTAGATAATGGTTTGTATTAAAGAGAGTTTTGTGTGAGAATTTAAATTGGATTGTAAGAAAAGTAGAATGTGGTTCTTGTTTTCATACTTCAACCTAAAAAGATCCTGGATAGTGATAAATGGGTTAAATATATATATATGATTAATTATTATATAGGTTGTACATATTTGGTGATTAGCTAGTAACCCCCAGACTTATACCTCGGGTTTGGAGGGCATTACAAACCCATGCAAGTAATTAAAAGATTTTCCACTAACTCACTATTATTTAAAGATATTGAATAACCATTTATTTCA
This sequence comes from Apium graveolens, assembly GCF_009905375.1. Classification (NCBI taxonomy): domain Eukaryota; kingdom Viridiplantae; phylum Streptophyta; class Magnoliopsida; order Apiales; family Apiaceae; genus Apium; species Apium graveolens. The sequence continues at coordinate 163,479,720 of NC_133654.1, read as the reverse complement.
ATAAATTCAAAAAACTCAATAAAATATAATAGTCAATTAAGGTCTGACCATTATTCGTATTTAATCACAACTATCAGGATTTATCAATCAACACTAGTTTGACCAATGTTAGAATTTAACAACTACTGTCAGGATCTATTAGTCAAAATAGGTTTGACCAATATCAGAGCTTATACAGATAATCAGAGTTTAGCATGCAGATACTAAATAAAATTAATTGCATGCTTGCATGTCTTGTATTAAAGAGAGTTTTGTGTGAGAATTTAAATTGGATTGTAATAAAAGTAGAATGTGGTTCTTTTTTTCATACTTCAACCTAAAAAAATCCTGGATAGTGATAAAGGGGTTTGATACCGGATCTTGTTGAGATATTTAATACTTTAGAGTTCTTTGAGTCGATGCTTCCACCTCTACTTCCGATAGAGTATCAGTTTATACTAGAGATTCCACCACCAGTATTACCTCCTTTTCCTATATATGCTCCAGAGCCAGAGGTGTTTTAGATGTCCCCGATTGAGGGGGTGGATGAGCACGACGGGGGATTACAGTTGGGTTTACCACAACATAGTGTTGTAGGGATACCTAGGGTTCCATCACAGGAGTCTGTGGGACAGGATGCAAAGCCACATATGGTACTGTATCATGAGTACAGTGTTGCAAGAGAGGATGTTGAGTATTGGAGATCACATTGTAGAGAGATTATGGGTTTGTTTGACCAGAGAGATAGAGGACCGTTAGCTACACTTCAGCCAGATTACATGATGAGGCAGAGACTTTAGTCGACATTGTATAGTGCTACCCTTGAGTTAGATGCTTTGATACATGATGGGTCACATTCTTATGCAGAGTATCACAGAGCTACCCGTCTGGCACAGTCGGTTATCGAGATTCTCCGTGATGAGTTGAGGCACATTCATCCAGGGTTTTGATGTTTGACAGCAGAAGACTAGTTGTTGTATTATATGTGACATATGTAGATAGATGTAGCGTAATATAGTGTGATTAGATATGTATGTGTGTAGTATCTAGTTTTGAGATGTATCAGCAGTAGCCATGACAGATCCGACATAGACTTTTTGTACCAAGCACTAATACCTCAGGCTGGTATCATAATATAAAATAAACTTTTTCAACTTTTTTCTTTTTGTTTATTTAAATTCCAGTCTTTACAACATTTGCATTTATTTTATTATTTTACAATTTTCCATATTTTAAATTATGTTCAATTTAAAACAATGTTATATCATTATTATTCAAAACTTTAAAAATCATTTCAACTAATTGTTTAAATTTTAAATCATTTAAATTTCTTGTTTTAATATTAGTCAAATTGTTTTCTTTCCATTATCACTTGTTTAAATTTCTTGTTTTTATACCATCCAAATTGTTTCATTATCTATTAGCAATTGTTTAGTAAAGTATTAAAAAGAATCATTTGTTTTATCATCAGAAAAATGGCACCAAAAAGAAAGACCAGAACTGAAACCTCCAACAGTAACTCTGAGGGACAGACTAATGATACCATGAACCAAATGTTCCATTTGATGCAACAACAGATGGTAATGATGTAGCAGTAGATGCAGCAACAACAACAACAAATTCAGCAACATATGTTACAACAACCACCTCGTCCTGAACCTCAGATACCACCAGTTGTGCATATTGTTACTTTTAAGCAGTTTTAGTCAGTTAAGCCTCCCGAATTTGAAGGTACAGCAGATCCTACTAAAGCTAGGGCTTAGTTGAAAGAAATGGAAAAAGTGTTTGTGCTTGTGAAAGTTGGAGAGGACCAGAAAACAGATTTTGCTAGCTATTTCCTGAAAGGATAAGCAAATTATTGGTGGGAATCAAACAAAACTTTAGAGGGTAAAGACATTGTGACTTGGAAATCAAGTTCTTGGAACTGCAGCAAGGGAATATGTCAGTAACTAAATACGAAGCCAAGTTTACTGAATTGGCTAGATTTGTTCCAGAGCAAGTAGATACTGGAGAGAAATGAGCTAAGAGATTCCAATAAGGATTACAGCCATGGATTTGCTGCCGAGTGGCAGTTTTTGAATTCACGACTTATATCGTCGTGGTTCAGAAAGCCATGATTATTGAAGGGGAAAGTGTAATTTCCCAAAAGGAAAAGGGGCAAGGAAATTTTCAGAGTCATTCTAACAGGAAGCCAGGATTTGGAGCCCGGACAAATATGAATTTTAAAAGGACAGGATAAGACAACCAGAGAGCAGGTAATTGTTTCCAAGCTCCCACCCAGCAGGGAATCATTAGACCCCCATTGCCATACTGCAAAACATGTGGTTAGAAATATATGGGCGTTTGCAACAAGATAATGTGACATGTTCAAGTGCAAGCCGAAAGGGCATTACTTCAATGAATGTCCAGCGGGAAGAACGAAATTTACTTGTTTCCAATGTGGAAGGAAAGGGCATGTTGCTGGGGATTGTCAAGGACCAGCTATGGCCACTAGTGTTCCGAAAGTATTGGAATTACCTCCACCACCACAGCATACTCAGCCCAGAGCGAGAACTTTTAATATGACAATGAAGGAAGCTATGCAGAGTCCTAATGTGATTGTATGTACGCTATCTGTGAATTTAGTAGATGCAAAAGTATTGATTGATTCTGAAGCTACAAAATCTTTTCTCTGTGGACTTGATTCTTTTCAAGTTAGGAGAGTTTGATGTTATTTTAAGGATGGATTAGTTAACTTGTTATAATGCTCAGATCGATTGTGCGAATAAAAAAGTGAAACTCCGAACTGTGGAAAATGCAACGGTAATGTTTAGGGGCGAGAAACAGCGAAAGAAATATCTGACAATGATGCAGACTAAATGATTGTTACAATATAGATGTAAAGTTTATCTAGCTTATGTATTGGATACTGAAAAAGAAAGTCCAAGGATAAAAGACATTTCAGTTATATGTAAATTTCCTGACATTTTTCCAAATAAACTTCCAGGATTACCGTCGGACCGAGAAATTGAGTTTAATATCGATTTAGCACCAGGTACAGAACCAGTTTTGAAGGCTCCGTATTGGATGACACCAGTTGAAATGAAAGAATTATCAACGCAATTACAAGATCTTCTGGATAGAGGATATTATAAGACCCAGTGTGTTCCCATGGAGTGCACCGGTATTGTTTGTGAAGAAGAAAGATGGCAGCATGTGATTTTTTATCGATTATCAGGAGCTAAATAAAGTAACTATTAAGAATAAATATCTTTTGTCACAGATCGATGATTTATTTGATCAACTGAAAGGAGCCGCATGGTTTTCCAAGATATATTTGAGATTGGGATACCATCAATTGAAGATCAAGGCTGAAGATATTCCCAATACTGCTTTTTGTAACAGATATGGACATTATGAATTTATCGTGATGGCATTTGGTCTGACTAACACACCGAGAGCGTTCATAGATTTGATGAATATGGTATTCAAGAGGTACTTGGATAAATTTGTGATTGTATTTATTGATGACCTCTTGATTTACTCAAAGAATGAATAACATGTCGAGCATCTGAGAATTGCTTTGAAAATTTTAAGAAAGGAACAGCTTTATGCGAAGTTCTCAAAATGCGAATTCTGGTTAAAAAAGTACAATTTCTGGGCCATATTATCAGCATGGTAGGAATTAAGGTTGATCCAGCCAAGATTGAAGCAGTATTGAATTGGGAAAGGCCAAAGCTGATAGATGTTAAAAGTTTCTTGGGATTGCCAAGTTATTACAGAAGATTTGTCAAAGATTTTGCGAAAATAGTTACGCCGCTAACCAAGTTAACTCGAAATAATGAAAAGGTTGTAAGGGGTGAATAATGTGAAGAAAGTTTTTAAGAACTGAAGAATCGATTGGTGACTACACCGGTATTTGTGCTACCAGATGAGCAAGGAGATTTTGTCATCTACAGCGACGCTTCATATCGAGGACTAGGATGCATATTAATGCAGCACGGTAATGTAGTTGCATATGCTTCTAGACAACTAAAACCTCATGAACAGAAATATCCTACGCATGATCTGGAACTAGCAGCAATCATGTTTGCACTGAAACTTTGGAGACGTTATCTGTACGGCGAGAAATATGAAATTTACACAGATCATAAGAGTTTAAATTATATCTTTATGCAGAAGGAACTTAACATGAGACAATGGCGATGGCTAGAATTAATCAAGGACTATGATGTTACAATCAGCTATCATCCAGGAAAAGCAAATGTTGTAGCAGATGCTTTAAGTCGGAAAGAAAGATTGAATATATTGACTTCTTCAGAAGAATTAGTCAGAGAATTCGAGAAATTGAAAATTGAGGTTTGTATTCCAGATTAATCCACTGAAGCTATATATGAAATGACTTTCCAGCCTGAACTGTTGGAAAAGATTTGAAGATGCCAAGAAAAGATGATGAGTCAAGAAGATGACAACTTAACTGGAGAAGAAATCACAAGTCGGAAAGATGATAAAGGAATTCTCCGATTTTCATCAAGAATCTGGATACCTAATGTACCATAATTAAAGGAAGAAATCCTACGAGACGCTCATAACTCAAGATATTCAATACATCCCGGAAGCACAAAAATGTATCAAGATCTAAAAGAAAACTTTTGGTGGCCAAATATGAAGAAAGAAATAGCAGAATGGGTAAGTAAATACTACACATGTCAATGAGTCAAAGTAGAACACCAACGTCCAAGCAGATTACTATAACCATTAGATATTCTAGAATGAAAATGGGAACATTTAGCAATGGATTTCGTGGTAGGACTTCCAAGGACCAAAGCAAATCATGACGCAATTTGGGTGATTATCGACAGACTAACGAAGTCAGCACATTTTCTTCCAATCAATGAAAGATTTTCACTCGACAAGTTAGTACATATATATCTCAAATAAATTGTAATGCGACATGGAGTTCCTGTATCGATTGTGTCTGATCGAGATCCTCGTTTTAATTCAAGATTATGGCGACAATTTCACGAATGTCTTGGTACCAAGCTAAAGATGAGTACCGCCTATCATCTGCAAACAGACAGACAGATCGAAAAAACTATCCAAACAATTGAAGATATGTTACGTGTCTGTGCAATTTATTTTGAAGGCAGTTGGGATGAGCATTTACCGCTAGTAGAGTTTTTGACAACAATAGCTATCACACAAGCATTGGAATGCCACCTTACGAAGCTTTATACGGAAGAAAATGCAGATCACCTGTATATTGGGATGAAGTTGGTGAACACAAAATTTTAGGACCAGAATTGATTCAGTGAACCAAGGAAAAGATTGAACTTATCCGGAAGCGACTCGAAGCAACGCAGAATCGACAACGCAAATATGTAGATCAAGCCAGAAAAGATATGGACTACTAAGAACGAGAGCATGTATTACTCAAGATATCGACATGGAACGGATTGACCTGATTTGGCAATAAGGGTAAATTGAAGCCACGATATGTTGGTCCATTTGAAATTCTGAAGAAAGTCGGGAAAGTTACTTCTGAATTGGCCTTACTGCCTCACATGCAGCATATCCATAATGTGTTCCATGTGTCGATGCTTAAGAGATATAATCCTGATTCTAGACATGTAATTTAATATGAGCCAATAGAGATTCAACCTGACTTGTCTTATGTAGAGAACCCAATAAAAATTCTAGATCGGCAGGAAATAGTATTGAGGAATAAGTCTGTATCATTAGTACGAGTTTTATGGAGAAATCCTATGGTCGAAGAGTCAACCTGGGAACTTGAGAGTGAAATGTTAGAAAAGTGTCCTCAGTTATTTTTTTAAAGAGATTTTAAGGACAGAATCCTGTTAAGAGGGGAAAGATGTAACGACTGGGAAATTATGCTTGTATTATATCATAAATAAAGACAAATTATGTGATTTATTATGTTATTTATGTGTAATTAGCTATAAAACCCTAACTGCTACGTGCTACGTGTATTATGTATTGTCAGAGTATTTTCCGGGTAATTATCAAATATTTTATTTTGTAATAAAAGCCTTGGTATCAAAAGTTATACGACCCGAACTATGGCCCCTTTTGGTATTGCTGTTGCACACAACTACAACAGCTTTTTGGTAAAAAGCTGTCAGATAGGTGTTTGGTAAATTTTAAAAGTTGATGTCTGGAAAAGCGCTTTTGGTTTAAAAGCTATTGTTAGCAAAAGCATGTCCCCCCATGCTTTTGGAAAAAGTTGTATTCAACTTTTGCAGAAAGTAGTTATCAGTTTCACCATCAAACCTTCTCAAAAATATAATTTTTATATATAAAATCTCAAAATATGCATAAATTAAAAAGATACCAAAAAGTCATCTAATTTTCCTAACAGCACTTTTTCCACCAGCACTTTTTCTCACAGCACAACAGTTTTCAAGCACTCCCAAACGGAGCCTATGTTTTAATATATGATATTTCAAATAAAATAATTGGCCTTATTTTTTTTAGAACGGCTTGTACCATCGCGATATTCTGAACATCTAGGTATTTTATAAATTTTCTTGTTTCGCGAAAAATGACTTTTCTGGGCCCCATTTCGTATCATTTCTTTGTAATATTGAATTATTTACAATTTTTTGGAATTTTTGGCATATATATTGCATATATTAAATATTTAAAAATTAATAACTAATACTCAAAAATTATAAAATTAGGGGCTAATTAATTTTAAAAGATGTGTAATTAGGGCCTTAATTTTAATTAGGAGTATTATTTTACCTACTATAAATAGCCTAATTTTTATTTAATTATTTATAATTAATAATTAAAATCAGAAAAATTATCAAAATTCTCTGAAATTCAGGTCGGATATTCGGGTCCGGGTTGCATAATCAAACTTTGATTTTGATCTGATTTCTACACCAAATCGAGTGATTTGAGTACTCAAATCAGAGGTTTTGATCTGTTCTTTCTATTTCTGCTATCAATTTCATGTTTTAATTCGTTAATTTTTATTTTCGATTTCTAGGGTTTATGTTCGATTTGGGTCTTTTTGATTCTAGGGTTATTAGGATGATTTGACGATTGATGTAGTTTCTCTATGATGTTTACAATCGTTCATTGTAATTAATTGAACAAACGATTCCTGGATAAGTATATTCGATTTCTAGGGTTTATGTTAATTTTTAATTTATACGTTTTTTATTTTGAGAAAGCTGCGGTATATAAAATGTTAGGGCTTTGATTATGTGTTGATCAAGGTTTGATTTGAGCTATTAAAATCAAAGTTTCATGTATAAACGAAGAAATTCGATGTTTCGCCGGAGATGAAGTCGGTTTGATCGGAGAAATTGATCTAAGGGTTTTCAAAGATGTTATGGCCAGAGTTAGATTGCCAGGATGATTTAGAACTGAGACCAGCTTAAAAAAGAACCAAACGGTTACGTTTTTAGCCTGAAATCGGGTCACCGAAATCCTGGTCGGTCGCCGGATTCTGGGAATTTTTCGGTCATGCTCTTCATGACTCTGATTTAACCCGTTCACCCGTTTCCAGAACCTGGTTTTGATCCTTTTTTGTAAGAGATTGATTTCTGACAAATGTTTCTGGAAATTGTTTTTAATTTTTATTCTTATTAATTATAAAATCATTTTTTAGTTATTTTATAAATTGATCAAGTAATTATTTAATTAATTGATTTATATTATAAATACTTCTGAAATATTTTCTAAAAATCAAAATTACTTATTTCTTTAATTATTTATTATTTATTAATAATTTATTAATAATTTAAAAATGATTAATTATTTTGATAATTAATCAAATAATTTTCAATAAATCATAATAAATTCATTTTAATACCAAAAATTATGGAAAAATCATTTTTAATTCTGATTTTTCCTAAATAATTATTTAAAAATATTTTAGGGTTCACTAATTAGGAATAAATATTTATATTGAATAATAAATTGATTTATTTTTATTTATTGAATAATAATTGAACCGTTTATTCGATTTAAGCGAAACGAAAGTCCTTCGACTCAGAAAAATAATTTATTTTCATGAAAAATAGTTTAAACTCCTAATTTCTTTTAAAAGCGAGTTAAATTTCGATATTTATTTACTTATAATCCTTATTATGTATAAAGACGAGTCCAATAAATTCAGAAAAATAGGAAACGAGCCAGCTATTGTCAGTTAAGCGAATAGCGAGTCGATTTCGATTCTAAAAATTATTTTCAACCTAGAATGACTATGTGACTTATGTGCTATGTGAATTATGTGGTTAATCAAGTCTTAATTGCCAATAATTATTATACGAGTCCATAATACGCGGAAGGGTAGACGATAAGAGCTATGTGAAGTCGGTTTTAGACACGATTGAGGTGCGAGATGACTAAACCAATCTATTTCTTTGATAGAAGCGAAGCCAACAAGGCAAATTGAGCCGGTGATAGAGGAAGGTGATACACTTGGAGTAGATCGCATGAAGGACAAGTTTTTTCCCTATTCTAAATTCAGAATAGTGAATTACTTCAGATTTTTATCGCAATTACACACTTATAATTCCTGTTCATGAACACGGATACACGATTATTATTCCTTTGTTCACATCTTGTTTTGATTCCTGATTTCCCTAATTCGTTGAATCCTCTATTCATATTCCAATAATTATACATATATTTATATATACATATATCTTGATATGTTCTAGTGTTGGGATATATCAAAAGTTTACCGATTATTCTGATTGCTCCTATATGGACTGGATGATGATGATTGGGATCAGGTATACACTTGATTCTAAGGACCAGAAATTAACCGGATCTTTGTGTTGGGCCTTAGAGCCTGGGTACCTGAATGGATCTGTACATTGAGGTGTGGATCTGCGCTATATCCTGGCTGAGCAGCAGGATATAGGTGCGAACTTTTGTCCAGTTTAGGTCATTTGATATTCGTTATAGTGGCCTTCATTCTTTTATTGCGAGGTTATATCTTTGCAGATGTAACCAAATTACCGGTTCATTTAGTTTATTATAACACTACTTATATATTGAAGACTTGTTGAGCAATTTATGGCTCACCCACTTTTGTTGTTATTCACCTTATTGTTTTCAGTTAAGAAGGAAAATGAAACCTATCAGGACTCGAGTGGTAAAAAAATGAGTCAAACTGTGAGACCCTCTCATACCAAAGGTGTTGATCCTGATCCAGGAAGAAAGCTTTGAGTTGCCTGAGCAGGTGTAGTGTATATAGTTAATGAGTGTTTGAATAAAGAAAAGATGTAGTAAAAACTTGTTAGACAATGGTTTGTATTAAAGAGAGTTTTGTGTGAGAATTTAAATTGGATTTTAATAAAAGTAGAATGTGGTTCTTGTTTTCTTACTTCAACCTAAAAACATTCGGGATAGTGATAAAGGGGTTCAATATATATATATATATGATTAATTATTATACAGGTTGTATAGATTTGATGATTAGCTAGTAACCCCCAGACTTATACCTCGGGTTTGGAGGGCGTTACAAACCTTTGCAAGTAATTGAAAGATTGTCCACTAACTCACTGTTATTTAAAGATATTGAATAACCATTTATTTCATTAAATTAAAAATAACCACTGAAATATAATAGTCAATTAAGGTCTGACCAATATTCATATTTAATCACAACTATCAGGATTTATCAGACAACACTAGTTTGACCAATGTCAGAATTTAACAAATACTGTCTGGATCTATTAGTCAAAATAGGTCTGACCAATATCAGAGCTTATATAGATAATCAGAGTTTAGCATGCAGATACTGAATGAAATTAATTGCATGCTTGCATGGCATCATAATTTAACACAATTATCAATAACTAGCAAGTATTGATACATAACGATAAGACACCATACTCTAACTATCAGTAGTTATTCCTTAATTATCAGAGTTTGAGAAATGTCCTGATATCATTCCTAATTCATTCACCAATCTTGTGAAAGTAGCTTCACAAAGAGGCTTGGTGAATATATCTTCTAAGTGCTGATCTGTTGGAACAAAGACCAATTCCACTATACCTTCTTCCAATGTTCCCTTATGAAATGGTACCTAATGCTGATGTGTTTAGTCATTAAATGTTGCACTGGATTTCCTGTCATTGCAATAGCAGTTTGATTATCACAATATATAGGAACATCAGAATAGTCTAACCCATAATCCAGTAACTGATTCTTCATTTATAGAATCTGAGCACAACAGCTTCCTGCAGCAATATATTCAGCTTCTGTAGTTGATGTGAAAATTGACTTTTGTTTCTTGCTATACCAAGAATCCAATCTGCCCCCAAGAAATTGGTAGCTTCTAGAAGTGCTTTTCCTATATATTTTGCATCTTGTAAAATCAGCATCAGAATATTCAATTAGCATAAAATCTGAATCTCTAGGATACCATAATCCCAAATTCATGGTGCCTTTGAGATATTTAAAAATTCATTTCACAGCTAATAGATGAGGTTCCCTTAGATCAGCTTGGAACCTTGCACAGAGACAGGTAGCATACATCATATCAGGTCTACTAGTAGTTAAATATAGGAGTGATCCAATCATACCTCTGTAGTTAGTTATATCAATTGAAGAACCAGTATTTAAATCTAACTTGGTTGTAGTGGCCATGAGAGTTGATGCAGTTGAGATATTTTGCATTCCAAATCTTTTATTCAAATTCTTGGTGTATTTGGATTGATTTATGAAGATCCCTTCATCAGCATGTTTTACTTGTAACCCCAGAAAATAACTCATTTCTCCCATCATATTCATTTGATATCTAGATTATATTAGCTTTGCAAATCTCTCACAAAGTTTATCATTAGTAGATCTAAAAATGATATCATCAACATATATCTACACTAATAACAAGTCCTTATCATGGTATTTGTAAAAGAGAGTTTTGTCAATTGTACCTCTTGTGAAACCACTTTCTATCAGAAATAGAGCAAGTGTTTCATAGTAGGCTCTTGGAGCTTGCTTTAGTCCATAAAAGCACAGTAAGTAGACATGATCTGGATAATTTGGATCAATGAACCCTGGAGGCTGTTCAACATAAAATTCCTCTTCGAGTTCTCCATTTAGAAATGCACTCTTTACATTCATTTGGAACACTTTAAACTTCTTGTGAGCAACATAGGCTAGAAATATTCTTATTGCCTCAAGCCTTGCAACTGGAGCAAACGTTTCATCATAATCAATGCCTTCTTGCTGTGAATAACCCTTTACAACTAGTCTTGCTTTATTTCTTGTAATAATGCCCTCACTATCAGTTTTGTTTCCGAACACCCACTTTGTACCAACAACCGGTCTGTTCTTGTGTCTTGGCACAAGAGTCCATACTTTGTTCCTTTCAAATTCATTAAGCTCATATTGCATTGCTGTAATCCAGTCAGCATCTTGAAGAGCTTCTTCCACCTTCTTGGGTTCAGTTTTAGATAGAAAAGAATGGTAGAGACATTCATTTTGAGTGGCTTTTCTGGTTCTTACACCACTATCAGATTTCCTGTGATTAAGTCAAGTGTGTGTGACTTAGACCATTTTCTTGCAGATGAAAGTTGACTCCTTGAAGAAGAACCTCCCCCTTGATCCATTAACTCTCTGTTATTTCTTTGACTAGTACCACTATCATGTCCTGATGGTCCCCCTGAATCAGTGTTCTCATTGTTATCAATATTTGATTCATCAGAATTTGAGGTCTGAGAATGTGATAATTTATCTACTGATGTTTCTTGAGTTGAATCACTTGTAGAAGTATCTGAATTTGAATCATGTTGCTCCCCCTTAACATATGCTTCAGTGTTTGAAGAATTTCCACTGTCATGTGGATCATCAGAGCTTTAAGTGATATCAGGATCAAGATTTAAGAGTTTAGCATATGGTACTTCATTTTCAGATCTGAACTTGTCATGGTCATCTACATCTTCCAGACTTGTTGTAACACCCCCAAATCCGGGGTCGGGGATCCGGGTTATAACGAGTTCCATTTCCCTTAATAACACCCAATCTTAATAAACAACCAACTACTGCGTACTGTGACCCCACAATAAACACACATACCACAAGTTATAGTCTCAGAGATGAATACCAAAATAACACAAGTCATTTTATTCCAAAATTATAAGTCATTATACCTCAAAAGGGTTTCTGAATAAATTTACATTTCTTTGCCATTATTACAATTCATAAAGATACATAAGTCTGGTACATCAAAAGTTGAAAGCCTAGCCTATTGGTAGTTCCTACCTCAACTACAGCGGCATCAACGCCTTAGGAAACTGCGGAACATTTCCTATCCGCTCGCGAATTGGGAGCTTGGTCATGTTCATCTTGTCTATATATTTCCGTGTGATGAAAGAAGAAAGCAAGGGTGAGCAACAAGCCCACCGAAATAATATATATAATGATTAACAATATATGAGCATTCTCATAGTACTCTTGAAAGGCTTGGTCAAGAAGAAATGAACCAAGTTCATATCTTAACGCGACCAAGTCATAAAATATTCAGTATATATGTATATATATTTTTGGAAATCTTTGAAATCCTTTGACATGTATATTATACACAGAGTTCCAGTTTATAACTGTATAAAAATATCGTTGCAAGGTGATCTCATATATCTAACCTTTTCTTAACATTTTTCTGAAAATCTTTGTCATGCATAAGATAATCGTTCACTAGATATAAGTTGAAAAGATGAAGTTACGAGATACTCCAATATACTTATATCTTTTCCGAATACTACTCGAACTACCACCGTTCAAGCTATAATCAGTTTCAAAAGTTCATCACATAGATGAGACTACAAGGTAAGACTTGAATAGATTCAATATTTGATATATCATTTGAAATAATGAAGTTACGAGATACTTCATTAGTCCCAATATATATAAATACACCTATATATATACATTTCAAACACTCTTCTGCTATGGAAGTATAAGCAGAGTGGTCATTCCCAAGAATTTTGGAAAGAAAAAACTTTAGCATAGCCCTGATATCTTGCTGATCAGGCAAAGATACCAATCAAGTCACCTTTTCTACTAGTAGATGGATAAATCCCCCACTGGTCATCACTCTGGCCACATTAGGACCTTATGCTGGACTGCCACTCAGCCACTTACGCATTGATGGACTCCCACTGAGCCACTTACACTTTCATGGACCCCCACTGAGCCCATGTTGCTTATGCCGACACATTTCGATTGGGCTTACTTCCCGAATGTTGGGCAAGTAATCAAACTCTTTTATCAAGTTAGGAACTTCGTTGCTCCAAAAGTACACCACGGAGCCGGATCCCTTAGGTTTTGCGCGAGTATTTAAATCCCCTTCGAAAGGAAGATCTTAAATCTGAAAATTAGTTTTGGGATCCGCTCTAACTTTTAAAATCATTTTAAAGACTCGAAAATATTTTAAAGAATGTTTAGAGTAATGATGATTTAATAAAATAAATCATTCGTGATTTGTTAGAAAATATCTGAATATTATTATTTAAATAATATTCCCATAAGGATAATCTTTATAAAAATAATTGAAGTAGAAGTTTTAAAAACTCATACTTGAAACGAATAATACGAAAGTACGATCGTTGTTTGAATAATGGAAAGTAACTTTGATTATTATTCTAAAATATCGAATATACCTTATTCTCAAGATAATGCATCAATATATTTACATCACAACAACAGTATAATGGGTAGAAAACTTTCCTGAGTGTCCCGGGGGTAGATTTAAGATTATAGTGGGTCCAGTAACCTATGAACAACAACATAAGCCGGAATTAGACCACGGTCGCTTAAGAAACTAGTCAAAACTCAACCCTAACGGTCGCTATGGTCGCTTATACGCTTAACGATTTGCGTTAATCGCTTGCGTACCCTTGGCTCCACCAATTTTAATAAATTAACCGTTACGAATTTTAAGGCGACTCTTTTGCGAGTACTTTACCAACTTCCTAATACACCTTAAATAATTGTTTTATATTCCAATTAGCCTTTTAAGGTTCTTAAACAAGGTTTCAAAGTTTCTCGAGGTTTCGGGGTTCGCTCGCGAAACGTCGATACTTAAAATGGTAGTTTATCATCGTTCGTAACTCGGATTTAGGCGAACGACATATCAAAATGAAGCTCGTAACATAAACTATCTAACCATGGGTCAAAATTTTACAGTGAGTTCACGGGTCCTGAATCTAAGCACAAAAACGTTCTAAGGTAAATCGGGCATTACGACGGCTATGTTTACGCGATTTCCAAAATAATTAACACTCTAAAACCTCATCAATTCACTCCCATCCTCCAACAACCAATAACACAACAAATACTACTTAAACCACCGGAAAATCAGTCCACACTCTAAGGTTTTACCAACTCATTCAATCACTACAAATTCACCATTCAAAATCAACACAACTTCACAAAAATCACTACTAAGCGTGGATCTAACTATACATTTACCAATTCATCTAAAAACTCAAACAATCAAGCTTAGTACTAAAGGTCAAGAAGTGTTTATACCTTTATTCATGAGTGAAAAGTTTCTAGGGAGCCTTAAAACCTTGATCAATCCTTATACAAGCTTGGATCTCACAAACAATCAAGAAAACACAAAATTAGATTTTGAAGTTTCTAAAAGTCCGATTTGAATAACGGTAAAAAGGAAGGTCCTACCATGCTTATGTGGACGTGACTTTTGAATAAGAGTTGTAGGCCATCTCAATACCTTTTTAATGAGCTATAGAACACAATATTTGAGTGAGTATTGAAGGAGATATGGCAGTTTTAAGTTGCAGGTATCATTTTGGCCGAGAGCAAAATGATGAATGAAAAAATGGAAAAGCTTCTTTTATTTCCTTGCATAAATATCTTCTCCCTTGATGACATCATCCATCATGCATCACTTTCTTGCCATGTGTCAATCCTTTATGGTTTGATGATGTCATAATCCTTGGCTTCCTGTACAAGCTTGGCTCTTGGTCGCTGGTATGTTTTACGGTTCGCTTAATTCTCATTCTCGTTAATAGTTTGAGGGATCATATCCGGGATCTTATTACTTGGGCTTCCCTGAACCTTTATTAATATCTTATATTCCTTTAATGATCCTCTGATATAATCCTCAAATAAAAAAATCCTTTTAATCATGTTACCTTATACTCAATTCTTTCGGTATCTGGTGGATTTTCGGGAAAAATTAAAGTGTCCGGATTCGAATTCTGACGACCTTTACATACACTCATTTACTTTAGGGAATACTAATACGATCTCAGAATTTCCATAACAGTACTCCTATATAGTGTGGTTTGATAATTTTCCTTAATCAGCATAATCAAAAAAAAATTACTATTCATCAGGGTTTCAAAAATTTCCAAAAATTGGGTTTATTATAGTCTCCCCTCCTTAAAAGGATTCCGTCCCGGAATCAGATAGAAAACAGTTGGGCATGCTTTTCTAGCATTGCGCTTTCTAACTCTCAATTAATTTTTTTTTCCACATTGAGGTTTTGCCACAAAACTCTGACTAATCTGATAACCCTGTTCCTAAGCACTTGCTCCTTTCAATCCATAACCCTTACTGGTTGCTCCATATAGGTCAAGTCTGGTTGCATGTCTATGCGCTCGTATTCTCCTATGTGTCCGACATTCGGATTATGCTTCTTCAATATTGATACGTGGAACATGTTATGAACTTGCTACAGGTTCGGGGGTAGGTCTAGCTGATATGATAACTTTCCAATCCGTCTTAATATCTCCAAGGGTCCAATAAATCGTGGACTTAGCTTTCCTTTCTTTCCGAACCTTATCAATCATTTCCAAGGGAATACCTTTAACTACACTAGGTCCCCTACTTCATACTCTTTGTCCTTTCGTGTCAAATCAGTATACTTCTTATGTCCATCTTGGGCTACTACCAGTCGTCCTCTGATTAAATCTATTATATCCTTGGTCCTTTGGACCATTGCTTGTCCGAGCATCTTGCGCTCTTCAACTTCATCATAACACAAGGGAGATCGGCATTGTCTTCCCTCAAGGATCTCATAAGGCGACAACTCGATACTGATATACGATCTATTGTCGTAAGAAAACTCAATCCGCGTTAAGTGATCATTCCAAATTCTTTCAAGTCTATTGCACAAACTCTCATCATAGCTTCTAGCATTATAGCTTTTGCTTCTCAATACCCACTCTTTTCCAGTTCGTAATCGTTACTATCTTCCATACAGAATACTAATCTAGATTTACCTTTCTCGCTAGAGTTTTATAACCTTTTAATAAATGCGTCAACCTTAGTATCACGAACGCGTTTCCATTCCGAATACCACCATACTTTTACTACTCCTTTTTCAGCTGCTTCTATTTTCCAAAATTTGATCAATCATATAGAAGTAAAGGAATTTATTAAGAGATCACTATGATCATGAACACTTGTTCTATTACATTGTTAGTACAGAAGGTGGCCAGCCTTTAGTACTTGACAAACAATTAAACAACATGTGGTATCCTACTAAGCTTCTATCACACAGATAGATAGTCATTCGGTTATACCTCCCCTTTTGGAAGGGTTGTTCTTCTCAGTTTACACGAAAATGAAAAGAAGAGAAAAGAACGAATTTAAGAGAATTATATATAAAAATATATGGTCACAAAATATGTGGCTTGGAATCTACCTCTGAACTATAGAGGTTTATCACCGGAGAACAAAATATATATAGATGTATATATATATCAACAACAGGTATTATCACATCGTATTTCACATGCCTAAATGTTTTTGCTATTCCGTCCATCATTCTATGGACCCATGCTCTTGCGCGAGCTTAAAAAAACAATTATCTTTGAAACTCCCTTGACATCGAAAATCAAATCTGGGATTTCATTCTAGACATCATCGTTACTAGAATCCATTGCTACACCGCAACCTTCTTCGTATAGTAATACTACTCTTTATTGATAAGAAGGAATAAATATTCAATAGGTAGATGATCGACTTAATTAGTCTATCAATGATAACTTATACATCACCACGACCTGATAATTGGTACTTAATCTTAACATCCATTACAATGCAACTCTCACGATTGTTATCATCTCATTATTCAAAGAATTGTTGATGCATTACTATAGTCCACCACGGACCTACGGTAGTCATTCGTTTACCTTGAAATCTTAATATCTACCAATACAGAGTCCATACCTACCGTATTGAATTCTTCTAAGGAGGTAACATAATCGCCATTTGTGATCCATTAAGGACATCTCCTGGCTTGACATCTGTAAGACTCAAAGAAGATAAAATTGCAGAAGAGATTCAATCCAAGCAACGATAGCAGGTTAATACCATCATTAATCATATGTCTTTATTAGGAGACATGAAGCTCAAAGGTTTACTTAGTGCTTTTATAACATGGTCCTCGCTTATCTCAAGATAGGACCTTCTAAGATAGGTAGCCCGCTTACAGCGATTAACATGAATTAAACCCTTATCAAACTACTATTACAGTTGAGTATCGCACAATCATCAGAAGGAATGTCAATCCTCCACACTATAATACAACCTTCACAGATTTAACCATCATCACTGTATTCCTCTGGCACGAGCGCCTATAATTGCTCTCTTATACTTAGAGTGTCGGCCACCTCATTGGCCTTTCCTGATAGTAATAGTTTCTTATAATCAATGTCTTTTGAATGATCTTCAACTAAATTTTCTACCTCATTTCCAATCACTGCTTGTGTGAAAATGCTCTTCCTTAAGCTTTGGTGAGAAAAAAAATCACCATTTTTCCATAAGTTATTGCCTCGGTCTTTGGAGGTGAACATTGTCACGACTGACTCTCGATCATACTTAGGACGTCTCTTATCTTGGGTCCTTCTTGTTTTCGCCAATCTCGACCTTCATTGGGTCGATCTATACTTTCTTATTGTTCAACACGTGCCCACCTGGCATTATTATAATTACGTCATATTTCCTTTATCAAAATTTCTATTCTTCAGAACTTTGAATATTACCTTTCTCCTTGTAAAACCTTTAAGGTTATACTTAAATCCTTCATTATGTACTCCCTAGGTACAAGGCATATCAAGATACCATTTACTAATATTAAAATCATTGTCTATATAGTTCTAAAAACTTTCTCACTGATCTTTAAAGGTTGTTGTTGCCTTAGTCTTTCATTCCATACAACCTAAACTCATAATGTCCCCATTAAGGGTGAAATGCCAACCTTGATGTATTCTCCCCATGGTTCATCTCAAGTTATCGAGGTTTTATCCTTAATTACATCTTTAAAAAGGTACTTACATCCTTCCATGGATAAATTAAGTCATATATCCCTGATAAGGGTATCTTATTCAATCATTCCCACCTCGATAGTCTATACCTAATTTCACAATAGAATCCTTATTGAAACTGCGGTCAATCCATATGGCCTCCCAAAAGATAACAACGGTTATCCGCTTTTCTTACCTGATTTGGTAATGATAACATGGATGTTTTGGAAAATATTGCTCCTGTTCAACGTGAACTTCTTTTTACTAAATCCTCATTTACTTTTATTGTTTATCTCAACAGTCATCTCAATGTTGAGATATCTTCTATACTTGGTGTCTTCCTTTTGGGCATCAAGTCACAGGTCTTACATACACTTCACATTCTTGAAGGTCACTTTCTTCATCCCATTTTCCTAATTTCTTGTTATCATGTCTCCTCATTCCATCTGTGTTTCCTTATTAATCCATCGGTCTATCTCAAAGTTTTATCGAATACTCTCAACTTAAGTGGATTAATTATACGTATCGCTTACGCCTTCAAACCTTGACTTTATCTCATGATCAGTCACCATCGCGCTGATGATGGCACACTTCTCCATATTTATTGCTAAGGTTTCTTAGGGTTTCACAAACCTAACTTTCTTATCGCTTCTCAACTATATTTCCTTTATATTCCTTTATACTCCTTCCCATTTGAGTCCTTTATTTTCGTTTCTATTACAACCATTTCATGAACCAACACAATATAAGCATTGATTTCAAACATCCCATCATTCTGGATTCGTGTCCTTCAGACGAACCTTGACGACTTTCACAACCTAGATTCATGATTCATCATACTTGTCCGCCTCTGGCCTGGTTTTAAAACTTTTACAGTATCTCTCTATCTTCCTTAGCCTTCCACCAGCAGGTGGCTTCTATCATAGGATAGTAAGTGGCAAAAATAGTCTTATACGCTTCATCAATCATTTAGAATCTAAAATGATTCATCTATTTCCTTTAGCCAGGCTCTTGCCTCGACTAGGTCAACTTGTTCCTTGGAGCTCTAAGAGCTTAGCAACTTAAAAGTCCTGAAAGAGTTTCCCACCGCATTGTTTCCTTAGGGTGGTGGTTGGGGATAATATTCTAAGTTCTGTTTAGGCAGGTCCATAAATTTCATCCTAGGAATACCGTCTTGGTTCTCCCTTCCTTACTCGACTTATGTTTTCTTAGTATAGAATGTTTCATCCTACTATCCATAATCGGGGTCATCTTATACATTAAAATCCTTGATTTCCACTTCATTATGTTATGGGTTCCTTCTATCTTGATGGCGACCTCCCTGACTATCACATTCAGGGTTTGCCCTAAATCTTATTCCTCGAACTATGACTTTCATCTAAGATCCCGTCCTTAAGCTCTTGAATGTTTGGAACCCAAATTCTGTAGGAACACCTCATTATTCCCTAATTATCTTTCTCGATAATAATCTATTCTCCAGTCATTGGCTCTCTGCCTTCATTCATCACTTTTTCTTGGCACCATCTGATCTTTTCCAATAATTCGGGCTATATTGCGATCTCAAACAGCTTTTCAGTACCGGCTCCGGTCACCTTCACTTCTATTTCCATTTTCTCAAAATCTCTTATCAACTCTTCCGAAGACATTATCATCTTGAGTCTCTCCTTTCTACTAAGGGCGTCATCCACTATATTGGCTTTTCTTGGATGATACAGAATCTCACAATCATAATCCTTGATTAGCTCTAACCACCTCCTATGGCGCGTGTTGAGCTCTTTCTGCGTGAAAATGTACTAGAGCTCTTATGGTTTGTGTAAATCTCACACTATTCTCTATAGCAGTAGTGCCTCCAATCTATAGGGCAAAACTATTTCCACGAGCCCAAGATTAGGGGTAGGATATCGGATTTCATATTCCCTTAATTGTCTTGACGTGTACGCGATTACCTTGTCGTGCTGTATAAGAACGCACCCTAATTCCTTGTGCAAAACGTCACTACAAATCACAAAATCTCTTTTTCCATCCGGCAACTCCAACATAGGGGCTGTCACCAATATTTTCTTCAGTTCTTGGAAGCTGTTCTCGCATTTCTCTATCAATTTGAATTTCTTAGTCTTACGAGTAAGCCGCGTTAAAGGGGTTGCGATCTTTGCAAACTTGAACAAACCTACGGTAGTAACCGGCCAATCCCATATCTGTTAGTCACCCTGACTATGGTCATCAATCCTCATCAGTCCTTTCTTCATTCTTGTCAGGATCCTCCACGGGATCCTCTTCAACAACAATCCCTTCTGGGATAACATCCTCAACCGCTACATCCTTAATATGAACATCATCTGGTCCCTCGTTAGGTGCTCCATTGGATCCACAATCTGATCCCCAAATATGTAGTAAAACATCATCATGTTGTTGCTCTTGAACTTCAGGGTTCGGTGCCCCGCTACCTTATATGATAATGATTTATGTTACTATCATGATATTTATAAGGGTTCCCATAAGGGTTTTAACTGTCAGTACTACGTTAGGTAGTCCGACTATGATCTTGGCAAAAGTTCTTATTGTCTTAGTGAACTTATCATTTTAACGACGCATCATATCTGAGGTTTATAACGCTTCGCTCTGATACCATTTCTGTAACACCCCCAAATCCGGGGTCGGGAATCCGGGTTGTCACGAGTTCCATTTCCCTTAATAACACTCAATCTTAAGAAACAACCAACTACTGCGTATTATGACCCCAAAATAAACACATACACCACAAGTTATAGTCTCAGAGATGAACACCAAAATAACACAAGTCATTTAATTCCACAATTATAAGTCATTATACCTCAAAAGGGTTTCTGAATAAATTCACATTTCTTTGCCATTATTACAATTCATAAAGATACATAAGTTTGGTACATCAAAAGTTGAAATCCTAGCCTACTGGTAGTTCCTACCTCAGCTACAGCGGCATCAACGCCTATTGGAAACTGCGGAACGTTTCCTATCCGCTCGCTAATTGGGAGCTTGGTCCTGTTCATCCTGTCTATCTGTTGTTGTGTGACGAAAGAAAAAGCAAGGGTGAGCAACAAGCCCATCGAAATAATATGTATAATGATTAACAATATATTAGCATTCTCATAGTACTCATGAAAGTCTTGGTCAAGAAAAAATGAACGAAGTTGATATCTTAACGCGACCAAGTTGCAAAATATTCAGTATATATGTATATATACTTTTGGAAATATTTGAAATCCTCTGACCTGTATAATATACACAGAGTTTCAGTTTATAACTGTATAAAAATATCATTACAAGGTGATCTCATATATCTAACCTTGTCATTCTGAAAATCTTTGTCATGCATAAGATAATCGTTAACTAGATATAAGTTAAAAAGATGAAGTTACGAGATACTCCAATATACTTATATCTTTTCCGAATACTACTCGAACTACCCCCGTTCAAGCTATAATCAATTTCAAAAGTTCATCACATAGATGAGACTACAAGGTAAGACTTGAATAGATTCAATCTTTGATATATCATTTGAAATAATGAATTTACGAGATACTTCATTAGTCCCGATATATATATATACACATATATATATATATTTCATACACTCTTCTGCTATGGAAGTATTAGCAGAGTTGTCATTCCCAACAATTTTGGAAAGAAAAAACTTTGGCATAAACCTGATATGTTGATGATCAGGCAAAGATACTAGTTAAGTCACCTTTTCTACTAGTAGATGGATGAATCCCCCACTGGTCATCACCCTAGCCACATTAGGACCTTATGCTGGACTACCACTCAGCCACTTACGCATTGATGGACTCCCACTGAGCCACTTACACTTTCATGGACCCCCACTGAGCCCATGTTGCTTATGCCGACGCATTTCGATTGGGCTTACTTCCCGAATGTTGGGCAAGTAATCAAACTCTTTTATCAAGTTAGCAACTTCGTTGCTCCAAAAATACAGCACGAAATCGGATCCCTTAGGTTTTGCGCGAGTATTTAAATCCCCTTCGAAAGGAAGATCTTAAATCTGAAAATGAGTTTTGGGATCCGCTCTAACTTTTAAAATCATTTTAAAGTCTCGAAAATATTTTAAAGAATGTTTAGAGTAATGATGATTTAATAAAATAAATCATTCCTGATTTGTTAGAAAATATCTGAATATTATTATTTAAATAATATTCCCATAAGGATAATATTTATAAAAATAATTGAAGTAGAAGTTTTAAAAACTCATACTTAAAACGAATAATAAATAACAAAAGATATACTTATACGAAAGTACGATCTTTATTTGAATAATGGAAAGTAAGTTTGATTATTATTCTAAACTATCGAATATACCTTATTCGATTATTAGTTATAGAAAACTATATATAAATATATATATATATATATATATATATATATATATTATACTCGGGAACATCGACTCCCGGTTGAGAAAAATGTTCACCTTTGGGTCCCCTATACTAAGGGTATACGCAACTACTACTTATCTCTAGCATAGGTATTATGCAGCTTATAAGCATTTGAATTGATAATAGAATATCAAGATTATGAAACACGCATGCATATAAATATCATATCACATGCTCCAATATATCGCAAGACTTTGCTAATAATAACCATGCACTTATCTCAAGATAATGCATCAATATATTTACATCACAACAAGAGTATAACGGGTAGAAAACTTGCCTGAGTGTCCCGGGGGTAGATTTAAGCTTAGAGTGAGTTCGGTAACCTATGAACAACAACATAAATCGGAATTAGACCACGGTCGCTTAAGAAACTAGTCAAAACTCACTCATACGCTAACGGTAGATATGGTCGCTTATACGCTTAACGATTTGCGTTAATCGCTTGCGTACCCTTGCCTCCACCAATTTTAATAAATTAACCGTTACGAATTTTAAGGCAAATTTTTCGCGAGTACTTTATTAACTTCCTAATACACCTTAAATAATTGTTTTATATTCCAATTAGCCTTTTAAAGGCCTTAAACAAGGTTTCAAAGGTACTCGAGATTTCGGGGTTCGCTCGCGAAACGCCGATACTTAAAATGATAGTTTCTCATCATTCGTAACTCGGATTTAGGCGAACGACATATGAAAAAAAAGCTCGTAACATGAACTATCTAATAATGGCAAATGTCAATATCTTAAAGTGAGTTCAGGGGTCTTGAAGCTAAGCACAAAAATAGTCTAAGGTAAATCGGGCATTACGACGGCTATGTTTACGCGATTCCCAAAATAATTACCACTCTAAAACCTCATCAATTCACTCCCATCCTCCAACAATCAATAACACAACAAACACAACTTAAACCACCAGAAAATCAGTCCACACTCTAAGGTTTTGCCAACTCATTCAATCACTACAAATTCACCATTCAAAATCAACACAACTTCACAAAAATCACTACTAAGCGTGGATCTAACTATACATTTACCAATTCATCTAAAAACTCAAACAATCAAGCTTAGTACTAAAGGTCAAGAAGTTTTTATACCTTGATTCATGAGTGAAAAGTTTCTGGGGAGCCTTAAAACCTTGATCAATCCTTATACAAGCTTGGATCTCACAAACAATCAAGAAAACACAAAGTTAGATTTTGAAGTTTCTCAAAGTCCGATTTAAAGAACTTTAAAAATGAAGATCTTACCCTGATTATTTGGACGCGACTTGTGAACTAGAGTTGTAGGCCATCTCAATACCTTTCCAAAGAGCTATAGAACACAATATTTCAGTGAGTATTGAAGGAGATATGACAGTTTTAAGTTGCTGGTATCATTTTGGCCGAGAGCAAAATGATGAAATGAAAAAAATGGAAAAGCTTCTTCGATTTCCTTGCATAAATATCTGCTCCCTTGATGACATCATCCATCATGCATCACTTTCTTTCCATGTGTCAATCCCTTATGGTTTGATGATGTCATAATTCTTGGCTTGTTGTACAAGCTTGTCTCTTGGTCGCTTGTATGTTTTATGGTTCGCTTAATTCTCGTTCTGGTTAATAGTTTGAGTGATCATATCCGGAATCTTATTACTTGGGCTTCCCTGAACCTTTATTAATATCTTATATTCCTTTAATGATCCTCTGCTATAATCCTTAAATTAAAAAATCCTTTTAATCATGTTACCTTATACTCAATTCTTTCGGTATCTGGTGGATTTTCGGAAAAAATCAAAGTGTCCGGATTCGAATTCTGACGACCTTTACATACACTCATTTACTTTATGGAATACTAATACGATCTCAGAATTTCCATAACAGTACTCCTATATAGTGTGGTCTGATAATTTTCCTTAATCAGCATAATCAGATAAAAAAAATACTATTCATCAGGGTTTCAAAAATTTCCAAAAATTGGGGTTATTACACTTGTAATCTTCTTGTCATCAAAAGATACATGTATAGATTTCATGACTGTCCTTGTTCTCAGGTTGTAGACTCTGAAAGCTTTTGTAGACAATGGATATTCTACAAAGATGCATTCATCAGGGTTTAGATCAAATTTGGTAAGCTGCTCCGGATGAGTTTTGAGAACAAAACATTTGCAACCAAAATTGTGAAAGTAATTTAAATTTGGCTTATTTCCCTTCACCATCTCAATTGGTGTTTTTTCATGCCTGTTGATCAATGTTGCATTTTGCGTAAAGCAAGCAGTTTTCATAGCCTCAACCCAGAAGTAGGTAGGCAATCTTGCTTCCTCTAGCATGGTTCTTGCAGCTTCTATAAGAGTTCTATTCTTTCTTTCAACAACTCCATTTTGTTGTGGAGTTCTAGGACCCGAAAATTCTTGTTTTATCTCCTTGAGTTTGCAGAACTCTTCCATAGAGCTATTCTTGAATTCAGTTCCATTATCACTTCTGATGATCTTCACTTTATATGTTGATCCTTTTTCCAGCTCTCTTACATGATCAAGAAGAATGGATGGAGATTCATCCTTGGTGTGCAGAAAAATACACCCATGTTTATCTTGTATATTCATCAACAATTAAGAGTGCATACCTCTTCTTAGCAATTGGCATAACATATACTGGACCAAAGAGATCAATATGAAGTAGATGATATGGTTCAAGAATGGAGGATTCAGTTTTACTCTTGAAAGATGTTTTCCTTTGCTTCACTTTCTGGCATGAGTCACATAAGCCATCAGAAGTAAACACTGCAATGGGAAATTCTCTCACAAGATCTTTCCTCACAAGTTCATTGATATTGTTGAAATTGAGGTGAGAAAGTCTATTATGTCAGTTCTAGCCGTCTTCCACAGATGCTCTACTTAGTAGACAAACTTCTGATTCAACAGTGTTTGAGGAGACCTAGGATTCTTACAAACTACCATGTCTTGCACCAGTCATTGCAATCTTGCCATTAGACTTAATGACAGTTTCATAATGTTCCTTATAGAAGTTCACAGGGTAACTTTTGTAATAGATTTGACTCACACTGATCAGATTATGCTTGAGTCCTGCAACCAGAGCTACATTTTCAATGATGACATTTCCCATTTTTATTTTTCCATATTCCAAGATTTTTCCTAAGTTGCCATCTCCAAAAGAAACACTTGGGCCAACTTTCTCCTTAAATTCTGATAGCAGGGATTTATAACCTGTCATATATCATGAGCATCCACTGTCCAAGTGTAGAGTATTTCTCTAGTTACCCTGTAATCAGTATTTGAAATCAGTTAGTGTTTTTAAGGATCCAGACTTGCTTGGATCCTTTGGCCTTTTTATGTTTGTTAACATATGCATCAGAAGAGTTATTATCAGAGTTTATGTTAACATCCTTACTATCAGTATTTACAAATGCAGAAATAAATTTTGTTTTATTTAAAGAGGGTTTCCGTTCATAATAATCATAATATAAACTGTGATACTCTTTACATGTATATATAGAGTGTCAAACACTACCACAATGATAACAAGGACTCTGTGTTTTATATCTAATTGTTCTATTTCTAAACTCTGATTTGGGAGGAATAGTATTTCTCTTTATTCTTCCTGCAATAATTAGCAAGAAGATTAGTACTATCGCAGTTCAAAAATTCCTTTCTAGGTGCATTGGGAGGAGTTACATATTTACCATTCTTATTAACACCTACCTTGCCATTTCTGTTTTTCCTAGGCTTTTTCTCTTTGTTTTTCATGTGTAAATCCTTCAGCTTGTGCTTAAGCTCTTTCTGAGTCATCAAACCAATATTTACTGATTTTGTGTGAACTTGTTCACTCTTATCAGTAACTAAGTTTGATCAGTGCTGAGGGTGAACCTACCTCATTAACTGATTTAACAACATCGGTACTTGGATTAAACTTAATGGTCTTAAACTGAACCTTGTTTAGTTTGACCTTTGTAGTATATACTGGTTTATTTTTTTCAGTTTATTTTTCAATTTTCTTATCAGAATTAGATCTATTAGCATATCATAATCCTGATCCCGAACAACGATTCTCTAAAATTTCCTGAGTTGTTTTTCCTGAGTTAGTACAAATTTTAATAACCTATCTTTTTTAGCTAATTCATTTTCTAGATAAGCATGATTTTCTAACAATTTTTCTTTCACATAAACAGCACTATCTCTTTCTTTTTAAATTTCTAGCATGGAAAGCAACTCAATTTATAGGTGATCATTCATATTCTTTAAATCAGAGTTTTCACTCTTGATTCTATTATTTTATAAGGTTTTATCCCTTTAACTAACAAGCAGAGATTTAAGAAAAAATCTTAATTCACAGATATCATCAGTATCAAAAGAAAGGGTAGTCTGAGGTACCTTTAATTCAGCATTGTCAGTCTCAGTATCGACATTTTCCATGAGAGCATAATTGACCCCATAATCTAAATCTGATGAATCATCACAGTTTTTCTTCTTTGAGATCAATGCTTGTTTCTTCTCAGCTTTGGGTTTTCTACAGTCAGCTGCAAAGTGTCCAATTCTATCACAATTGTAGCATCTTTCCTTTGACTTGTCAAGTTTCCCAAACTTTGATTCCTTTCAGTCAGTATTTCTTCTGTTATTCCTCTTATCAGAGTTTGAGGAACTGGAACCTTTTCTGGAAAATCTTCTCCCTTTCTTGAAGTTCTTGCAGACCATCTTCTTGAAGCTTTTAACCAGTAGACTAGCCGTTTGTTCCATATCTTCATTGTTATCATAATCACTGTCAGTACCTGATTCATCATCAATATTTGAGTCATCATCAGAGTTTGATGATTCATTATCTGACTTTGCAATTGTAGCTTTTCCTTTGGACTAGCCTTTTCTCCAAGCTTTCTCTTTTGGCTTTTCTTCAACTTTGAGTGAAACTAGTCTAGACTTCGATCCTTTTCTCTTACTTCTTTACTCCATCTCTAGTACATGAGTTTTCAGTATTCCATAGATCTCATCTAAAGGCGTGTCATCAAGTTGATAGTTATCCCTTATTGATGTGACCTTAAAGTCCCACTTTTTAGGGAGAGCAAGTAGAAATTTCAAGTTTAAGACCTCTAAATCATAATCGTTGTCGACAAGAGACAAGTCATTCAACAACTTCTGAAATCTGTCATAGATCTCAGTTAAGGACTCATTATCTCTTGAGTCAAAGTGCTCATATTCTTGAGTAAGTACAGTCCTCCTGTTCTTCTTGATAGCAATTGTACCTTGACACTTTACTTCTAAAGCATCCCATATCTCTTTTGTTGTTTTACATCCAATAACTCTATTAGACATAACACTATTCATACTGCTGTGCAAGATATGTCTGACTTTTGCATCCTTCATAATAGATGAAAGATCTTCAAGAGAGTAGTCCTTCCTTTCTTTGTCAACCATCTTTTATGGTTCTCCTGCAACATAAATAGCTACCTTCATTGATTTATAAGGACCATCATAAATCCTGCTTAGATATTCAGGATATGTGGCTTCCAAGCACATGGTCATCTTGATTTTCCAGATTGGAGATTCATGTATCTTCAAGATTGGAACCTTGATGGCTTCATACCTACTCATATTTTCGCTAATTTGTGATGGGGCAGGGGGTGGTGGTTGTGGATTCTGTGGTGCTTCTTTGTTTGCCATTAAAGATTGATCTTTAGATTTTAAATTGTTTGTATGTCAACAACAAGCTCCGATACCAATTGTTAGGTCCGTAATCAACTATAGGGGGTGAATACAGTTAATGCAAATAATTCGACAAAGCTTCAATAGAATCAACAGTTTTTATATTAACATTTAAAAACTGATTACAAAGTACTCTCTCAAAAGGATGCACAAATATCCTTGAGAGATGCTAGGTTATGCGAATGATATAATAATGTTCGCAATGCATATAGTATGAACCTAATTGTGCTTTATATAGAACACGAATACAAAATCAATAAAGAATCCTATTATATTATAATAAGGAAATCTATTACATATCCATGTACGATTGCTTCTGAGATAAAGTCCTTCACCGCCTTGAATTCCTACTTTCCTTTTCCTCCTCGAATATCGACTGAAGTGACAAATCCTGATGACATCATATGCTGATCATCAAGTACTGATATAAATAATGATGACGTCACTCTCCAATAAATACTGATATAAGTCATGATAAGAACTTCTTATAGTTTCTGTCCAGATATCACCAATTATATCTAACAAAATCTATCTTATCTACCCAATTACTTCTAGACTTCTCAATCCTCTTCTTTAGTCCATCAAGGATAATTCGATTTGCCACTTCGGCTTGCCCACTGGCTTGAGGATGGGAAACAAAGGTGAATCATAAATCGATCTTGTTTTCCTCACAATACTTCTTGAATTCTTTATTGATGAATTGTGTTCCAATATCAGTCACTAGGATACGGGGAATCTCATATCAACATATTATACTCTCCCATAGGACTTGAGCAACTTGATTGGTCGTGATTTTAGCCAAAGGCTTAGATTCGATCCACCTAGTGAAGTAATCAATTGCCACAATCAAAAACTTCTTTTGTGCAGTGGTCATCGGGAAAGGTCCAAGAATATCGATTCTCCGCATAACAAAAGGGATTGGAGAATTTATGGAAGTCAGCATCTCAGGTGGTTTCCTAACAACAGGTTCATGCTTCTGATAACGATCACATATTTTTACATAGTCTTTTGCATCGGCCATCATTTCTACCCAATAAAAACCTAGGTGAGTAATCTTGTGAGCAAGGTCTCTGCCCCCCAAGTGTTGGTCAAAAATACCTTCATGTACCTCTTCAAGGGCTAATCGTGCCTCGTCGGGACTGAGGCATCTAAGATAGGGAACCACGAAGGATCTTTTATATAAAATTCCATTGATTAAATGGTACCTCAGATCTTGTACAACCATCCTTCGTGCTTTCATCACATCATTCGGGAGAGAACCTGTTTGAATGTGGGCTTTGATGGGGTCTATCCATGAACCTCCAAGTCCAATGAGGGAAACTAGCTTAACATTTATGCTTTGCATTTCCAGAATACGAAATTACATACTTTCAGAACATTCTTCTAATTCCGAGGAGGCAGATTTAGATAACAAATCATCCTTAGAGTTTTCCTCCCTCGGGATATACTCAACATGACACTTATCTAATTGAGTCATCACAGCTCTCGCTAGTCACACATCTTTGGACATGGTTTTATCCGTTGTCTCAAATTCTCCATTGACCTGAGATACCACAAGCTTCGAGTCTTCACCAATGTAACACCCCAAAATCCAAGGTCGTGAATTCGGGTCCTTACGATCACTTATTAGTTAAATAATTCTCTTTTCACAATATTACTCGACCTTTTATTCAAACTCACACACACACAGGTTATATGCTTGGAAACAGTATCAAATAAATCATCTCCACTTATCTACCTGACGGGGCTGGCGTACAAAAAGCCTACGGAACTCACGAGCATTCCTTACCCGCCTACGGACAGCAGTCCTGGTCTGATCCATGCTGGTAGTCTGTTGTGATATGATATATAAAAGCAAGGGTGAGCATTATAGCTCAGCAAGGTATATATCCCCATAATTAAGTATGTAAGGATAAATAAAACCAATAATTATACTTTGTATCTCCAAAGCGTTCTGAAAGTTTATATGCTTGTCAAATTTATAATATTCTCAAAATCAACTACAATAGTATATCCACTGAATACTTGTATTCATCTCTTTCTCCAAATCATTTTATACTCGTACTCATGTTATTTCAAAATCTCAAGATGTTACTCGAACCAAGATTCTCAAATGGGTGTGATATATATTCATCAACATCCCAATTTAAAACTCAGCCTTATCGGCAGATTTCTCAAATGGATTTGATATATATTCATCAATATCCTTGTTTAAAACTCAGCCTTATTGGCTCTCTGTTGTATATTTCACAACAGTTTTTCTAAAATGGAAGGAAGGGACTATACTGGAATAAACCACGTATCGGTGATCAGCCGAATACGAAATTTTCTCTACTAGTAGAAGGAATACAAACCTAGCCGCCTTTGGGCTCATCAAGACACTACACGGTGGTTTCCCATTGCCGTGCAAGTCCGAAAGTCAATGGTCACGTAGACCATATAACCGTACAATGCGCCACTCCACGCTTGCATAATGCGCCACTCCGCGCTTGGTCACTGCCCGATACCACTCCGTGCCGGGCATGCCACATTCCTGTCCCAAAATAGGTATATCTTTTGCTCAAAATCCTTTTTCGAAGGAATAGGTCATTAAAAGTTGACCTGTAAATAAGATGTTTTATTCATCACTTTTAACTCAATTGATCTTTGGGAGTTATCGGAGTTTTGAATTTAATAACATTTTCAAATCCCTATCTGTAGTACGTGACACATATATTACTCACTTGTTCTTTATTGAAGGAGGAAACAAAACTCTTATGCTTCTAGACTAAGTTCCCTAAGGTTTTGATACGTTTCAAATGATTAGTCTTTTTCAAGAGTTTTGAATAATTTAGAAAGTACCTTTGGAAACCATGTCTATTTTTAAATAAGTTTTTAGAAGTACGAAGATATTAAATATCTAAGATCTCATAATAATTTAAGAGGGATTCAATGAATTGATAAAATCTTATAAATAAAACATCTCTGTATAAGGTTCGATGAATTGATAAAAACCTTATATATAAAATATCTCTGAATATGGTTCAATGAATTGATAAAATCTTAAGTACAAAGTATTTCTAATTAAGGTTCAATGAATTAATAAAAAAATCTTAAATACAAAATATCTCTGAATAAGGTCCAACGAATGGAGACACCTTAATCAAATAATCAAAACATGATTTGGTATCCTATAATTGCTCTTTGAATAGTTAAATCTTTATTAAATAACGTGAAATGATTTATAAACTATTCAGTATATTTTTAAATACTTTCTGGATATTTAATAATCCCTTAAATATCGCTTTATAAAATAATCAATCAAGTAAGGGAGTCCCTTAAATGAATAAACCAATATTTCTCGAAGTTTAAGTCAAAATCTCAATCGTTCGCTTGATATCTATATTACACGAAAGGTACTTTATTTATCGAAATAGAAATCTTTCGCGTCCGGCTCTCTCCAAAATTAAATCGTTATTAAAATATCTATGACTCCCATTATCATATATTATATTTGAAATACATTTCAATTTCTCATACTCGTGTAAAACGAAATTTGTTTTCGTAACAATCGATAATTTGTATGCATTGATATCATAGACAAGCATAAGTATTTGAACTGTAAATCATGGCATCAATATCACAACAGTATATATATAGCATGGATAGTATGAGATAGGGTTTCGAAAACTTGCCTCGAGTAATCGAAGTGGTATGGTCTCTGGTGTTTGGTTGGCGATCTATAAACAAGAACCAACGGTCTAAGTTAGTACGCGAAGTACGCGATTAACGTCTCGCTTTTATTAATCAACTTTCACAACTACTCAAGTATAACGAATCTCCGATCGTCACATTCTCAACACTTATATTCTCACTTTATAACATCGTCGAGTTTTGAAATCGATCATTCGCTTTAGAAAGTCCATTTCGAGTTTTAAGCTCGAACGTGAGAAAATGCGCGTCAAAACTAGGTTTTTATGCGTTTCTCGCTTGCGCTCGCTTTACCAAAATATTTTTACAAAACCGAAAAATTAATATTTTCTCAAAATTCGTTTTGGAAAGTCTTCTCTACTGTCATATTCATTTTTCATAATTTTTCCAGAATCTCAAAATTATTTTAAGTCCTTCAAAATCACCTTGCAAGTGGACTTAAGTGCAGTTGGCTAATCGCATAAATGTTTTACACTAAAACGGCCATAACTCCTAAACCGTAAATCTCCTCGTGATGATCTACACATGTATAGAAACTAAAAAACAAGATCTATCTTTTCATGGCTAGTGGTTTTCAAATTTTAACAATTTTCATGGCCGAATGTCCTGCAGAAAATAGATCAAGTGCAAGAATGCCCAAACTCAATTTCTACTACTTGATCTTAACACAATCACTACCTATAACCATCATAAACACAAGTACTTCTCAAGATCCACCCACATACACCTTATATGCTCTATCTAGTACCACATACATGGATTACAACTCAACATCTCAAGCCTTTAGCAAGAACATAATAAATACAAACTCAAACAAACAGAATCCTTTGGATCTTAACACTACAACAAACATAACTCTTAAATCCAACCATAAAACCTTAAAGGGTTGAAACTTATACCTTCTTGGACACTAGGAAGGTTAGTTCTAGGATGATTGAGGCTTGATTTGCTTAGAAAACACTTAAAAGGGCTAGATCCTTAAGAAACAAAACCAAGAAACAAGTTAGAATTTCGGAGTTACCTTTCAGCACCTCATTCAAACATTTTTATAAAATTTAAACAAAATAATTTGAGGCTGAAATTTGGTACGAAGCTTACCCATGATATAGAGAAGATATGGTAAAAATTTCATGATATTTAAATGAGTATATTTTGAGTTATGAATTTTTCTTTCTCCCTTGCTCAGAAAATCCGAACTGCTGGAATGAAAAATGGGAGAGCTTTAAGTGAGGGAAAAGGGGTTATTTTCTTTTGTGGCTAAAGTGTGGGAGTGTATAATGAATATATGGGATGTATGCAGCAGATTTGACAATAATTTGGCAAAGGTATGGGTTGGTTTGATTGTGTGGTGAAGTGAGAAAAGGGAGAAGTATGGCTTGTGTACTTGTTTGTCTCCCATCACTATTCAACACTATTCCACTAACTATTCTAGTTAGCTTCTAATCATCTAGTTACACTCCTAACTACTAGTTAGGACTTGGTTATGCATGGCCAACTTGCATGGGATTTAATTTCTCATTCGTTTATTTATCGTAAACGCAATCGTTGTTTCATTCCGATAGTTTCCACGTATAACGACTTGTTTCGTAGAGATTTCTTTTATTGCTTATAATCCTATAACCAATTCAATTCCTTCTCTTGATCATAGAAACACCTTGATATATTATTTATTTCACGTAGTATTCCCGGTTCTACGCCATTCTTTACGGATACGAAAACACGTAGTATAATTGTGAATCTTCGAATTTCGTCGGCTTTTACATTCACTTATTTTCCTCGATAAACAAGAATATGATCTCGGATTCTCAAAATTCCACTATTCATTTTATGATGATCCCCATACGTATTAATTAATTAGCTCAAGTTACTATTCACAGAAGTTTTAAAATATTACAAAAATCAGGGTTCTTACAGTCTCCCCCCCTTAAAAGGATTCCGTCCCGGAATCAACTCACAAATAGATGGGGGTACCTTTCTCGCAGGTGGCTCTCTAATTCCCAAGTCGACTCCTCGAACTTGGGATGTCTCAATAAGACTCTGAATAGCTTGACACTCTTGTCCCTGAGTACTTGCTCTTTTCAACCAATGATTTTAACTGGTTGCTCAATGTAGGACAAATCTAGTACTTACTCATGTTTCACTATATTCTTGGTATCCGCATTATACTTTCTCAACATTGGCATATGAAAAACACTATGAACCTGTTCAAGGTTTGGAGGTAAAGCCAATTCGTATGCTACGTTCTATTCGTCATAAAATCTCAAAGGACCCATATATCGGGAACTCAGCTTCCCTTTCTTTCCAAATCTCATCAGTCCTTCCCATGATGACACTTTAAAAATACCTGGTCACCCACTTCATACTCTCTGTCTTTTCATGCTAAGTCGGCATATTTACACTGTCGGTCTTGGGCTGCCGCTAAACATCCTCTGATCAACTCAACTATGTCCCTCGTTCTTTACACCAAGTCGGGACCTAGTAACTTTCTTTCACCAACTTCATCCCAGTGGGGGCATTTCTATACTCGCATGATAACTATGATTTTAGGCAAACTCTATCAAAGATAGGTGTTCATCTCAATAACCTTAAAAATCAATTACACAATTTCTCAACATGTACTCCAATGTTTGAATGATTCACTCACTTTGTCCATCGGTTTGGGGAAGGTATGCAGTACTCACATTCAGTTTGGTTCATAAGCATTCCTGAAAGCTCCTCAAAAAAAATCTGGAGTTGAATCGGGGATCTCTGTCAGATACGATAGCTATAGAGACTCCATGTCTTATCACAATTTCCTTGATGTATAGCTCTGCTAATCTATCCGCCATGTAGGTTTTCTTGATTGGAAGAAAGTATGCTGACTTGGTCAGTCGATATATAATTACTCATATTGCATCACGATTAGCCTTAGCTCGGGGAAATCCTACCACAGAATCCATGGCTATTTGTTCCCACTTTCACATCTGAATTCCTAAGGGTTGTAGGAGTCCCCTCGGTCGCTGATGTTCCACCTTCACTCTTTAACAGGTCAAACACTTACTGACCCAATTGGCCACGTCTCTTTTCATGTTGGGTCATCAATAATATTCCTTTGGATCTCGGTACATCTTGGTACCTCCAGGATGAATTGAATATCTAAAATTATGTCCTTCACGTAAAATTTCATCTTTTAATTCTCGAACATTCAGAATCCAAATCCCGTTCGCATACCTCATAATTTTCTTCTCATCTTTCTCACATTTGGCTTCTTCTCAGTCAAAGATTCTCGCTCTTCATTCGTCTTCTCTTCCTAATTTGATCTCAAATAGTCCATCAGTCCCTTTACCGGTGACTTCACCTCTATCTCCGTCTCCTCGAGCTCTCTCACTAGTTCCTCCGGCATTGTAAACATCTTGAGTCTCTCTTTACTACTAAGGGCATCGGCCACCACATTGGCCTTCCCTGGGTGATATAAAATCTCACCGACATAGTCTTTCATTAACTCTAACCATCTCCTCTGTCTCCTGTTGAGTTCTTTCTGAGTAAATATATACTTAAGGCTCTTATGGTCAGTGTAGATCTCACAATTTTCTCTGTATGGATATTGTCTCCAATTTTTCAAAGCAAAACTATTGCTGCTAATTCTAATTCATGAGTAGGGTATCTTACTTCATATTCCTTCAGCTGTCGTGAGGCATAAGCAACCACTTTCCCATGCTGCATGAGCATGCATCCTAATCCTTTATGTAACGCATCACTATAGATCACAAAATCACCCTTTCCATCTGGCAATGCCAGCACGAGGGCTGTTACCAAACTCCTTTTCAATTCCTGAAAACTTTCCTCACATTTTTCATTCCACACAACCTTTTCCGTTTTGCAAGTAGGCCTAGTCAAAGGTCCTGATATCTTAGCGAAATCCTGTACGAACCTCTCATAAAACCGGTTAATTCCCAAAAAGTTCCTACTTCCGTAGGTGTGGTTATTCTTTCTCATTGGAATACTGCCTCAACATTGGTAGGGTCAACTAACACTCCTTCACTGCTCATCAATTTTCCTAAGATCTGAACTTCATTTTGCCAGAATTCGCACCTTGAGAATTTGGCAAACAACTTTTCTCTTCTCAATGCTTCTACCACTATCCTCAGATATTCCGCATGTTCTTCTTCCGTTTTAGAATAGACTAAAATATTATTAATAAAAAAATAATGACGCACACGTCCCAATACTTTTTAAACACTCGATTCACAAAGTCCATGAAAGCTACTGGGGCATTCTTTGGCCCGAACGACGTCACCAAGAACTCATAATGTCCATACCTCGTGCGAAATACGGTATTTGTCCCCTGTTTTAATCTTCAGTTGGTGATATCCCATTCTTAGATCGATTTTCAAAAAATGTACCACTCCTTCAAGTTGGTCAAACGAATCGTCAATTCTAGAAAGAGGGTATCTGTTCTTAATAGTCAGCCTATTCAGTTCCCTATACTCTGTGCACAATCGCATACTACCATCCTTATTTTTGACAAACAACATTGGTGTGCCTCATGGTGACACATTAGGTCTCATCATTCCTTTATTCAACAGTTCTTGCAGCTGTGAAGTTAATTCTTTCATTTCAACCGGGGCTAGCCTATATGGGGCTTTTTGAAACTGATGTCGTTCCTGATGATAATTCGACAGCGAACTCTATCTCTCGGTCAGGTGATAATCCTGAAAGGTCTTTGGAAAACACATCCTCAAATTCGTTAACAACTGGTATGTCACGTACATCGGGGCTTCTCTCTTGGTATCCGCCACGTATGCTAAATATGCTTTGCTATCTTTCCTCAATAATTGCTTCGCTTGAGTAATATTCAAAAAATTTTGGGTCTAACGCTGACCCTTAATCACAATTTTCTTGCCGTTAGGCATTAAGATTTTAACTTTCTTTCCTTTATAATCAATCTGAGCACCATTGCTCGACAACCAATCCATTTTTAAGACCACACCAAATTCTCTCAGCCTGAAAGGAATTAAGTCCAACTTAAAGCCCTTCCCTCCTAGTTCCCACTTGCAGATTAGATGAATCTCATTAATTGGAACAACCTCTCGATTCACTATTTTTATTCGCAATAATTCTCGCGTTGGAATCACATTAAGTTTTAACTTGGCCAAAAATCTCGCGATATAAAATACTTAGTTGCTTCAGAATTAAACAGAATATTTGCAGTTACCAAATTGAGTAAAAGGTTACCTGCTATCACGCCCTAGCTGGGTTGGGGCAGTTGCTAGAATAATGTCCTAGTTGGTTGCAATTAAAGCACCTCAGTAGCTCTTTTCCCAATTACATACCCCGGGATGTTTCTCCCCATATGACTTATGATCCTGTAGGGGTGACCGAAACTAGTTATGAAACGTAGTCTTATATTGACCACCTCCCTGGGCGATACTCTTGCTTACCGGTTCGCTAAAGCTATTTCCGCCAGCTACGGTAGTGGCGAACCTGGTACCCACTACGGGTTGGGACACCACTCCCCTCTCAGTCCTAATCGGAAACTTCTGTTTATCGCTCTGCCTCCTTGGCTTCCGAACTCCTCTTCTCGCTCTCTTCTTCTTTTTGACTTTGCTCACTCTCCGCCTCTACAATCGAGGCCTTTTTGCACATAGTCTGTTATCTAAAGTAATGTCACTCGGTCCTGAATCCATTGTTTTAGCCCTTGCTGAAATCTCCTCGCCTTTTTCTCTTTCGTGTTCACAAACTCCGGCACGAATCTCGACAGTTCAATAAATTTGGCTTTGTACACAGCCACTGACATCTTATCTTACTTAATCTCTAGAAACTTCAACTCCATCTGAGCCTCCATAAACCTGGAAAATACTTTTCCCCATGTGATAATCACATCAGTCTCCAGGGTTCCTTTAGGTTTCCACTAATAATTTGCTTCTCCTTTTAACATATAATTGGTGAACACAGTCTTTTGCGTCTCTTCTATGGGCACTATCTCAAAGCTTTTTTCCATTTCTTTCATCCAAGCTCTGGCCTTAATAGGTTAGCAGTCCCTTGAAATTTCTGGGGGTTTTAACCACTTAAAGGCCTTAAAGACATTAGTAACTGGAACATGATCCACCTGGGTTGAGGGTGACAATTTAAATTCTCTCGAAGAAGATTCATAATTTGGTCCATGGGGTTTCCTCTCTGGCCTTCCCCCTCGTTAGTATCCATAGTTTCTTCTTCATTGTAATACTCTAAGCCGAATTCATTATATTCGACTTCCTCGTGTTCTTGGTTATTTTGGTTTACCAATTCAGCAGGGTTTTCTCTAGTTTCCAAATATGTCGGGGTGGCATCTTGATGCTAATATAAAAGATCACCAATATAACATTATTCACGTCTCTACTCATTATGTTAAAGTCACTTAATAACTCGCTTTGTCACAAATACATTCTTCATTCCTCTTTAGTTACTCGCAACGTTGTGCCCACACACCTGATTTGATGCGTTAACAAAAGACGACATCCTGTCGAGAATATACACGTAACTCCTAGTGACATCCCACTCTTGGAATTCTACGTCAGACTTATTGGTATTCTCCTCCTGTAGTTCGGAGCTTGCTGCGTTGATTGCAGGAGCATGAAACTTTTCAGAAATTATTCTGTCGATTCTCGCTTTCCGTGCCGAACCATAATGGCTTAATGGACGAAATGATTTCGTATTATAGCATAACATTCTCTTCTTGGGACACGCTAAAATCTTCCTTATAGGACATAGATTCCTCAATGGTATAGCGAATACCCTTCTTGGTAGAATCGCTGTTCGTCATGTATTGAACCCTTATTATCGGAATAATACTTTCAACCAATTCAGGTAACGTAATAACCTTAATAGTAAAAGAATTAAGCATCTTGATTCTTTCCTAATATGTCTCCTCAAGGACACTCTATAAAGAGCTATGAGTGGCAAGACTCGGGTTTTCCAATCAACCCATGGTATTGGGGTATCGTCTTCATCCCGCTTTCCCCGGAGACTTAGCTCCACTTCTATATCAACATTATAAAAAATCATGTACAATTTTCTCCTTTCCTCATTTTGTCGATCTTAAACGATCCCATCAATTTCCGTATAACACTTCACATAAACACTTCAACATAACTCCTAGTAGTCCATCAACAAACTCTATCGGCTCAACCAATGGACTCTCTTTTGCATATAACTCTTAGCACTCTTTTCTCTGAGTGCTACAACTCATTCCCTTCCCTTAATGTTGGCTTTTCAATCGACTGTTAATAACTCAACCAATGCCTCAACTCTTAAGGCTAAGGTCCCCTTGGGTACTACCGTCGTGACTACTCCATAGTAATCCGACTACGAACTCGATGAGTGTTCTTGTTACCTTTAGATCCTCAGTCTACCCATTTTACTCTTACTATTTCCAAGACTTATAACCTTTGGCTCTGATACCATTTCTGTAACACCCCAAAATCCAAGGTCGTGAATTCGGGTCCTTACGATCACTTATTAGTTAAATAATTCTCTTTTCACAATATTACTCGACCTTTTATTCAAACTCACACACACACAGGTTATATGCTTAGAAACAGTATCAAATAAATCATCTCCACTTATCTACCTGACGGGGCTGGCGTACAAAAGCCTACGGAACTCACGAGCATTCCTTACCCGCCTACGGACAGCAGTCCTGGTCTGATCCATGCTGGTAGTCTGTTGTGATATGATATATAAAAGCAAGGGTGAGCATTATAGCTCAGCAAGGTATATATCCCCATAATTAAGTATGTAAGGATAAATAAAACCAATAATTATACTTTGTATCTCCAAAGCGTTCTGAAAGTTTATATGTTTGTCAAATTTATAATATTCTCAAAATCAACTACAATAGTATATCCACTGAATACTTGTATTCATCTCTTTCTCAAAATCATTTTATACTCGTACTCATGTTATTTCAAAATCTCAAGATGTTACTCGAACCAAGATTCTCAAATGGGTGTGATATATATTCATCAACATCCCAATTTAAAACTCAGCCTTATCGGCAGATTTCTCAAATGGATTTGATATATATTCATCAATATCCTTGTTTAAAACTCAGCCTTATTGGCTCTCTGTTGTATATTTCACAACAGTTTTTCTAAAATGGAAGGAAGGGACTATACTGGAATAAACCACGTATCGGTGATCATCCGAATACGAAATTTTCTCTACTAGTAGAAGGAATACAAACCTAGCCGCCTTTGGGCTCATCAAGACACTACACGGTGGTTTCCCATTGCCGTGCAAGTCCGAAAGTCAATGGTCACATAGACCATATAACCGTACAATGCACCACTCCACGCTTGCATAATGCGCCACTCCGCGCTTGGTCACTGCCCGATACCACTCCGTGCCGGGCATGCCACATTCCTGTCCCAAAATAGTTATATCTTTTGCTCAAAATCCTTTTTCGAAGGAATAGGTCATTATA
Source organism: Apium graveolens (assembly GCF_009905375.1). Lineage (NCBI taxonomy): Eukaryota > Viridiplantae > Streptophyta > Magnoliopsida > Apiales > Apiaceae > Apium > Apium graveolens. The sequence goes on along the minus strand of NC_133654.1, from coordinate 163,439,242 downwards.
AGTTGACCTGTAAATAAGATGTTTTATTCATCACTTTTAACTCAATTGATCTTTGGGAGTTATCGGAGTTTTGAATTTAATAACATTTTCAAATCCCTATCTATAGTACGTGACACATATATTACTCACTTGTTCTTTATTGAACGAGGAAACAAAACTCTTATGCTTCTAGACTAAGTTCCCTAAGGTTTTGATACGTTTCAAATGATTAGTCTCTTTCAAGAGTTTTGAATAATTTAGAAAGTACCTTTGGAAACCATGTTTATTTTTAAATAAGTTTTTAGAAGTCCGAAGATATTAAATATCTAAGATCTCATAATAATTTAAGAGGGATTCAATGAATTGATAAAATCTTATAAATAAAACATCTCTGTATAAGGTTCGATGAATTGATAAAAACCTTATATATAAAATATCTCTGAATATGGTTCAATGAATTGATAAAATCTTAAGTACAAAGTATTTCTAATTAAGGTTCAATGAATTAATAAAAAAATCTTAAATACAAAATATCTCTGAATAAGGTCCAACGAATGGAGACACCTTAATCAAATAATCAAAACATGATTTGGTATCCTATAATTGCTCTTTGAATAGTTAAATCTTTATTAAATAACGTGAAATGATTTATAAACTATTCAGTATATTTTTAAATACTTTCTGGATATTTAATAATCCCTTAAGTATCGCTTTATAAAATAATCAATCAAGTAAGGGAGTCCCTTAAATGAATAAACCAATATTTCTCGAAGTTTAAGTCAAAATCTCAATCGTTCGCTTGATATCTATATTACACGAAAGGTACTTTATTTATCGAAATAGAAATCTTTCGCGTCCGGCTCTCTCCGAAATTAAATCGTTATTAAAATATCTCTGACTCCCATTATCATATATTATATTTGAAATACATTTCAATTTCTCATACTCGTGTAAAACGAAATTTGTTTTCATAACAATCGCATAATTCGTATGCATTGATATCATAGACAAGCATATGTATTTGAACTGTAAATCATGGCATCAATATCACAACAGTATATATATAGCATGTATAGTATGAGATAGGGTTTCAAAAACTTGCCTCGAGTAATCGAAGTGGTATGGTCTCTGGTGTTTGGTTGGCGATCTATAAACAAGAACCAACGGTCTAAGTTAGTACGCGATTAACGTCTCGCTTTTATTAATCAACTTTCACAACTACTCAAGTATAACGAATCTCCGATCGTCACATTCTCAACACTTATATTCTCACTTTATAACATCGTCGAGTTTTGAAATCGATCATTCGCTTTAGAAAGTCCATTTCGAGTTTTAAGCTTGAACGTGAGAAAACGCGCGTCAAAACTAGGTTTTTATGCGTTTCTCGCTTGCGCTCGCTTTACCAAAACATTTTTACAAAACCGAAAAATTAATATTTTCTCAAAATTCGTTTTGGAAAGTCTTCTCTACTGTCATATTCATTTTTCATAATTTTTCCAGAATCTCAAAATTATTTTAAGTCCTTCAAAATCACCTTGCAAGGGGACTTAAGTGCAGTTGGCTAATCGCAGAAATGTTTTACACTAAAACGACCATAACTCCTAAACCGTAAATCTCCTCATGATGATCTACACCTGTATAGAAACTACAAAACAGGATCTATCTGTTCATGGCTATTGGTTTTCAAATTTTAACAATTTTCATGGCCGAATGTCCTGCAGAAAATAGATCAAGTGCAAGAATGCCCAAACTCAATTTCTACTACTTGATCTTAACACAATCACTACCTATAACCATCATAAACACAAGTACTTCTCAAGATCCACCCACATACACCTTATATGCTCTATCTAGTACCACATACATGGATTACAACTCAACATCTCAAGCCTTTAGCAAGAACATAATAAATACAAACTCAAACAAACACAATCCTTTGGATCTTAACACTACAACAAACATAACTCTTAAATCCAACCATAAAACCTTAAAGGGTTGAAACTTATACCTTCTTGGACACTAGGAAGGTTAGTTCTAGGATGATTGAGGCTTGATTTGCTTAGAAAACACTTAGAAGGGCTAGATCCTTAAGAAACAAAACCAAGAAACAAGTTAGAATTTCGGAGTTACCTTTCAGCACCTCATTCAAATATTTTTATAAAATTTAAACAAAATAATTTGAGGCTGAAATTTGGTATGAAGCTTACCCATGATATAGATAAGATATGGTAAAAATTTCATGATATTTAAATGAGTATATTTTGAGTTATGAATTTTTCTTTCTCCCTTGCTCAGAAAATCCGAACTGCTGGAATGAAAAATGGGAGAGTTTTAAGTGAGGGAAAAGGGGTTGTTTTCTTTTGTGGCTAAAGTGTGGGAGTTTATAATGAATATATGGGATGTATGCAGCAGATTTGACAATAATTTGGCAAAGATATGGGTTGGTTTGATTGTGTGGTGAAGTGAGAAAAGGGAGAAGTATGGCTTGTGTACTTGTTTGTCTCCCATCACTATTCAACACTATTCCACTAACTATTCTAGTTAGCTTCTAATCATCTAGTTACACTCCTAACTACTAGTTAGGACTTGGTTATGCATGGCCAACTTGCATGGGATTTAATTTCTCATTCGTTTATTTATCGTAAACGCAATCGTCGTTCCATTCCGATAGTTTCCACGTATAACGACTTGTTTCGTAGAGATTTCTTTTATTGCTTATAATCCTATAACCAATTCAATTCCTTCTCTTGATCATAGAAACACCTTGATATATTATTTATTTCACGTAGTATTCCCGGTTCTACGCCATTCTTTACGGATACCAAAATACGTAGTATAATTGTGAATCTTCGAATTTCGTCGGCTTTTACATTCACTTATTTTCCTCGATAAACAAGAATATGATCTCGGATTCTCAAAATTCCACTATTCATTTTATGATGATCCCCATACGTATTAATTAATTAGCTCAAGTTACTATTCACGGAAGTTTTAAAATATTACAAAAATCAGGGTTCTTACAACCAACCTTCAAGTTTTAACCCTCAAGATTCCAGCTAGGCCAAGTCCTGCTATGAGGGTTTCGTATTATGCCTCATTGTTTAAAGTAAGGAAATCCAACTTCATGGAAATATTCAAGAAACCATCGGGGCTCTGTAAAACCAGTCCAGCTCCCCTCAATTTTGTATTTGATGTCCCATCAAAAGAGAGTACCCAAAATTCCTTGTTCTCAACTTTTTTCTCCATCTTCACTATTCATGTCTTCTTGAGGTATATTGTCCTGCCCCGACTTCTTGAGTGTCGATGGTACACTCAACCACGAATCCATCCATTTCCAGAGCTTTAATCGATGTCTTTGGCTTGTACATGATATCAAATTCCCCAAGCTCTATACCCCATTTGATTGACCTTCCACTGGCCTTAGGACTATGAATAATGTTTCTCAAAGGTTGATTTGTCAATACTTCAATCTTGTGGCCTTAAAAGTAAGGTCGTGCCTTCCTTGAGGCCATTACTAAGGCTAAGGAAAACTTTTCTATGGTGGAATACTTTAACTCAGCTCCATGTAGAATTTTGATGACATAGTAGATATGTTAGATATATTTGTGATATCATGTCTAATCTGATTTGTTTAGTTTCAGAACTTAATATCAGAACTTAACTGGAAATCAGAATTTACTGAAGACAGGAAGTTATCAGAACTTAAGCCATCAAGACTTACATAAGAACTTAAGTGCGGATACACTTCAGGGATCAAAAGCGACTGATTTATAGGAGAGGATCTGGATTAAACAAAAGAAGATATGCTTGGAGAGTTATACAACTAAAGGACTATAGTAGATAATCTCTGATTGATGTATTTTAGGAAACAGAATATATCATATCAATTAGGAGATATCTTGTAACTGTGTGGTATATAAACACATATTAGGGTTTACACTATAAGTGTTATCATTCACGAGAATATTATTCATTGTAACCCTAGCAGCTCTTAGTGATATCATACATCACTGAGAGAGTAGATTAAAACCTACTTTAACAGAGTTTGATATATTGAATAAACTTGTTTTCTGTTACATACTTGTGTTTATAATCGAATTGATTGTAGATACTATATTCAACCCCTTTCTATAGTATCATTGCGGCCTAACAAGTGGTATCAGAGCTAATCTATTAAGCTTACAAACAGTTAAAGATATAAACAAACAATCAATTATGTTTGATTAATCAAAAACATAAGACCCTCAAGAACCTGCAAAGGTTCAACCCATTCAAAACACCAGTAGATATGAAACCATCAGGGTTCCTATGCTCAGGGTGTCTGAGTACCCTATATAGAGTGTGAAGATGGCCATGTTTCTGGAAGCTACAGATCCAGAATATTTAGATAGAATTTATGATGGACCACACAAGCCCACAAAGCTTTCTGTTGCAATTGGGAATGAGCCACAGAAGATGATTCCCAAAGAAAAGAGAGAACTCACCACTGAAGACATCTCTTCACTAGGAAAGGATGCAAAAGTAAGACACTTGCTTCATAGTGCACTTGATAATGTCATGTCAAATAGGGTGATTGGATGCAAGACTCCAAAAGAAATCTGGGATGCATTGGAAGTAAGATGTCAAGGAACCAATTCCACCAAAAAGAATAGGAAGACAATACTCACACAGGAGTATGAGCACTTTGACTCAAAATCTGATGAGTCACTAACTGATACATATGACAAATTCACAAAGCTGTTGAATGATCTGTCACTAGTTAATAAGGAATATGATCCAGAAGATTCAAATCTGAAATTCCTACTAGCTTTTCCTGAAAAGTGGGATTTGAAATCTACTACAATAAGAGACAACTATGAACTTGCTCATATATCTCTTGATGAAATCTATGGGATGCTCAAGACTCATGAACTTGAGATGGAGCAAAGAAAGAAGAGGCATGGAGGGAAGTCTAAGACAGTTACTTTAAAGACTGAAGAAAAGCTAATTGTCTCTAGGAAGGCAAAATGTAAGGCTCTCATCATACAGTCTGATTCAGAGTCATCAGATTCTAATAATGATGATTCAGAACCTGAAAATTTATCTGAAGTAGATTTGATGCAGAGATGATGCAACTGTGTGCTCTTATGGTGAAGGGTATCACAAAGATAGCCTACAAGAAATTCAGAAAGGGTAAGAAGTTTTCCAGGAAAGGTGGAAGTTCTGAAAAGAAAGGGTTCAGAAAGACTGAAGGAAAAGGAGGAAAGTCTGACAGAGGAGACAACTCAAATGTCAAATGTTACAATTATGGTAAAGAGGCCACATCTCTCCTGATTGCAAGAAAGGAAAAGGTGATAAAGGCCAGGAACTTATCACAAAGAAGAAAAACTGGATAGACACTTCAGAATCTGAAGAAGAGGTGAACTATGCCTTAATGGCAAATGCTGATAGCAGTTCTGATGCTGCTGAACTAGAGGTATCTCTAACAACTTTGGCTTTTGATACAGAAGATATTACTGAGTTGAGATTATTTTTTAAAAACATTTATATTAGCTATAGAGATCAGACTTTAGAGAATGAAAGATTAAAATCTGAAAATCTAAAGTACAAAAACAGAAATAGCTATCTTGAAGAAGAGTTAGTCAAGAAGAACACTATTCAAACAGAGAGAAATAATGTTGTGTATGTTATGAATGAATTGCTTAAACAGAATGATTATCTGAAAACTGAATTAGAAAAAGAAAGAGAAATCATCAGGACTTGGACTAACTCAGGAAAAATAACTCAAAATATTCTAAGTAGTGGAAACTGGAAAGAGGGGTTAGGTTATAAAGATGGTAAAAGTGAGAAAGGGACTTTGCCAATTAAGCCAATTGCTATCAAACAGACTGAAAAGCCAAAGGTAAAACCTGTTAAATTTGTTGCAAAAACTGTTGTGTCTGATCTGAAGAGATGAAAGACTCTAAAAGAGAAGTCAAAGAAAAGTCAACTTCTAACAAATTAAAACAGGATAAACCAGCTTTGGTAAACATTGGCTTAATGAAAAAGAAGCAGCTTAAGTATAAGCTGAAAGAGATTAAAAATGTGAACAAGGTAAATGAAGCTAGGAAAAATAGGAATGGAAAGGAAGGTGTGAATCCTAATGCTCCTAGAAAAGAAATGTTATAATTAATTGTGGAAACTCTAACCATCTTGCTTATTTTTGCAGGGAAAATAAAGATATAAACTCTTTACCTCCTAGATTAGGAGTTAGATGTCAGTCTGTTTGGTTTAATCCACAAAATCCTTGTTTTCAAAGTGGTAGTTTATGGCATTCTATTTATACTTATAAGGAATATCATAGTTTGTACTATGATTATAATGAAATAAAACCTTCTTTAGAGAAAATTAGTGTAATTCCTTTTAGTGTAATTCTGATGCAAAGTCTGATATAAAGTCTGATAAAAAGCATGTTAGCATAAACTATGAAACTAAATCCGCTACAAATACTAACAAACTTAACAAGGCCAAAGGATCCAAGCAAGTCGAGGTCCTTAAAACTAATCAATAGTGGTATTTGTGATTGCAGGGCAACAGGAAAAACATCCTAGTTCTGGACAGTGGATGTTCAGGACATATGACTGGAAATTAAGCCCTGCTATCAGACTTTGTGGAGAAAGCTGGCCCATGAGTTTCTTATGGAGATGGAAACATGGGAAAGACTCTGGGATATGACAATATCAATCTTGGGAATGTCATAATTGAAACAGTGGCTCTTTTGTCAGGACTTAAATACCATCTGCTAAGTGTGAGTCAAATATGTGATAGAGGTGATCATGTGAATTTCTTTGAAGAACACTGTGAAGTTGTAAGTAATTCTACAGGCAAAGTGGTTCTGAAAGGTTATATACATGGTAACATATTTGGAGCCAGACTTCTAACAAGTTCTAATGGTTCTGCAATCTGTCTGTTAAACAGAGCTTCAATGGAAGAAAGCTGGAATTGGCACAAGAGACTCTCATTTAAATTTCAACAACATAAATGAGCTAGTAAAGAAAGATCTTGTGAGAGGACTACCAAAATAAATATTTTCTCCTGATGGTCTTTGTGACTCATGTCAAAAGGCAAAACAAAAAAAATCTTCATTCATGAGCAAAACCAAATCCTCAATTCTTGAGCCTTATCACTTACTGCATGTTGATCTATTTAGTCCAGTCAATGTCATGTCTATTGCAAAGAAGAAATGATTGTATAAACACTATATTCAAACCCCTTCTATAGTGTTGTGTGACCTAACAAGTGGTATAAGAGCTTTTCTGTTAACACACATACAGTAAAGATCCAAACAAACAATCATGTCTGAAGAAACACAAACTCCAACTAAGCCCACCAAAACTCAAGAAACTCAAAACAATCAAACCCGCAGTCGATATGAGACTATTAGGGTTCCTATACTAAGGGCATCAGAGTATCCTATATGGAAAGTGAAGATGGCTATGTTTCTGGAAGCTACAGACCCAGAGTACCTTGACATAATTAATGAAGGACCATATAAGCCTACCAAGATCTCTTTTGCAGTTGCTGATCAACCAAAAAAGACCATACCAAAGGAGAGAGGTGAATACACACCTGAAGATATCTCATATATTGCCAATGATGCAAGGGTAAGGCATTTTCTGCATAGTGCAATTGATAATGTCATGTCAAACATGGTAATTGGATGAAAGTCTGCAAAGGAGATATGGGATGCTTTGGAGACAAGATGTCAGGGAACTGATGCAATCAAAAAGAACAGGAGCACTATACTCACTCAAGAGTATGAGCACTTTGACTCAAAAGCTGATGAGTCATTAACTGATTTATATGACAGGTTTGTCAAACAATTGAATGATCTGTCACTGGTGGACAAGGAATATGATCTTGAAGATTCAAATCTAAAATTCCTTTTAGCTCTTCCTGAAAATTGGGATTTGAAGTCTACTACCATAAGAGACAACTATGACCTTACTGAAACTACTCTTGATGAAATTTATGGTATGCTCAAGACTTATGAACTTGAGATGGATCAAAGGAGCAAGAGGCATGGAAGAAAGTCAAGGACAGTTGCTCTTAAAGCTGAGGAGGAGTCTCCTAAAGTTGTTGTCTCAAAAAAGGGAAAAGGAAAGGCTCTCATCATAAAGTCTGATTCAGAGTCATCATATTCTGATGATGATGATTCAGAAACTGAAATTTTATTTGAAGTTGATGTTGATGCAGAGATGATGCAACTGTGTGCTCTTATGGTGAAGGGTATCACAAATATAGCCTACAAGAAATTCAGAAAAGGCAAGAAGTTTTCTAGGAAAAGTGGAAGTTCTGATAAGAAAGGGTTCAGAAAGTCTGAAGGCAAAGGAGGAAAGTCCGACAGAGGAGACAACTCAAATGTCAAATGCTACAATTGTGGTGAAAGAGGCCACATATCTCCTAACTGTAAGAAAGGAAAAAGTGATAAAGGAAAGGCACTTGTCACAAAGAAGAAGAGCTGGACAAACACTTCAGATTTTAAAGATGAGGTGAACTATGCCTTTATGGCAAATGTTGATAGCAGTACTCACACTGCTGAATTGAAGGTACCTCAAACAACCTTTGCTTTTCATACTGATGATATTACTGAGTTGAGATTATACCTTAAAACCATGTTCATTAGTTTTAGATATCAGACTTTAACATGTGAAAGATTAACATCCGAAAGTCTTTCTCTTAAAAATAGAAATGACTATTTAGAAAAGGAGTAAGTTTTTCTTCATCAAACTAAGAAAGAAAGAGATGAGGCTTTGTATGTTAGAGATGAAGTGCTAAAATTGAATGAATCTCTAAAAACTGATTTAGAAAAGGAAAGAGAGATCATCAAAACTTCGACTAACTCTGGCAGAACAACTAAGAATATACTAAATAGTGGAAACTGGAAAGAGGGCATAGGTTATGGAGATGATAAAAGTGAGAAAGGAACTGTGCAAATTGAGCCAATTGGTGTTACACAGACTGTTAAGTCAAAGGTAAATCCTGTTAAATTTGTAGCAAAAACTGTTATGTCTGATTCTGAAAAGGTGAAAGATTCTAAGACAGAAGTAAAAGAAAAGTCAACTTCTGACAAATTAAAACATGATAAACCAGCTGAAGTAAATATAGGCTTAATGACTAAGAAGCAGCTTAAGCATAAGCTGAAAGAGATTAGAAATGTGAACAAGGTCAAGGAAGCTAGGAAAAATAGGAATGGGAAGGAATGTGTGAATAAAAGAAATAATTATATGCCTGTTCCTAATGCTCCTAGAAAGAAATGTTATAATTGTCAAAACTCTAACCATCTTGCTTCTTTTTGCTGGAAAAATAAAGATATAAACTCTTTACCTCCTAGATCAGGAGTTAAGAGTCAGTCTGTTAGGTTTAAACCACAAATCCTTGTTTTCATTGTGGTAGTTTATGACATTCCATTTATAGTTGTAAGTAATACAATAATTTATACGATGATTATTATAAAATAAAACCTTCTTTAAAGAAAGTTAGTGTAATTCCTTCTAGTCTAAAGTCTGATACAAAGTCTGATATAAAGTCTGATAAACAGAATGTTAGCATAAACTCTGAAATTAAATCCGCTGCGAATGCTAACAAACTTAAAAAGGCCAAAGGATCCAAGCAAGTCTGGATCCTTAAAACTAACCAATAGTGGTCTTTGTGATTGCAGGGCAACAGGAAAAACATCCTAGTACTGGACAGTGGATGTTCAGGACATATGACTGGAAATAAAGCCCTGCTATCAGACTTTGTGGAGAAAGCTGGCCCAGGAGTTTCTTATGGAGATGGCAACATGGGAAAAACTCTGGGATATGGCAATATCAATCTTGGGAATGTCATCATTGAATCAGTAGCATTTGTCTCAGGACTTAAACACAATCTACTAAGTGTGATTCAAATATGTGATAGAGGTTATCATGTGGATTTCTTTGACGAACACTGTGAAGTTGTAAGTAATTCTACATGCAAAGTAGTTCTGAAAGGTTACAGGCATGGTAATATATGAATCCAGACTTTCAACAAACTCTGATGGCTCTACAATCTGTCTGTTGAGTAGAGCATCAATTGAAGAAAACTGGAATGAGCACAAGAGACTCTCTCATTTAAATTTCAACAACATAAATGAGCTAGTAAAGGAAGATCTTGTGAGAGGACTGCCAAAATCAGTATTTGCTCCTGATGGTCTTTGTGATTCATGTCAAAAGGCAAAACAAAGAAAATCTTCATTCAAGAGCAAAACTGAATCCTCAATTCTTGAGCCTTATCACTTACTGCATGTTGATCTATTTGGTCCGGTCAATGTCATGTCCATTGCGAAGAAGAAATATGCTATGGTTATAGTGGATGAGTTCACAAGATACACTTGGGTGTATTTCTTGCACAAGAAGAATGAAACTGCATCTACTCTAACTGATCATATCAGACAGCTGGATAAATTGGTAAAAGATTCTATTAAAATAAGAAGAAGTGATAATGGCACTGAGTTCAATAATTCAATCATGGAAGAGTTCTGCAAACAGCATGGAATAAAGCAGGAATTTTCTGCACCTGGAACTCCACAGCAAAATGGAGTTGTAGAAAGAAAGAACATGACTCTCATTGAAGCTGCACGAACTATGCTTGATGAAGCAAAGCTGCCAACCTACTTTTAGGCTGAAGCTGTGCAGACTGCTTGTTTTACACAGAATGCTACACTCATAAACAAGCATGGAAAATACCATATGAGATGGAGAAGAAAAAGAAGCCAAATCTGAAATACTTTCATGTATTTGGATGTAAGTATTTTGTTCTTAAGACTCATCCTAAACATCTGTCAAAATTTGATCTAAAAGCTGATGAAGGAATTTGTGTTGGATATCCACTTTCCACAAAAGCCTTCAAAGTCTATAATTTAAGAACAAGGGTTGTCATGGAATTTATCAATATATCTTTTGATGATAAAAAGATTACTGGACTTGAAGATTTCAATGATCATGATCACCTGAGATTTGAAAATGAAGATATAAATTTTGATTCTGTAAATTCTGATGACCTAAATCCTGATCCTATAAGTTTTGACGGGTTAAATTCTAATGTCATTGAAACTGTGGTAACTGCTCCAAAGGAAAATGCACCTATTCAGGGGGAGCAAGCTGAAGATCCTACCATAAATCAAGACTCTCAAGAAGCATCAGAGCCTGTCACTAGCTCTTCAAGTTCTGATTCATCAAGTTCTGATGAGCCAAATTCTGATAATTCTGGAAACTCTGATTCTTCAAATCCTAAAGGATCCAACTCAAATTATGAAGTCTCAGAGAGCATAACTACAGGGGGAGCATCAGAAAATGCTCATAGAGACAACATGGATCATGGGGGAGGATCCAGTTCTAGAGAACAACTTCCATCTGCAAGGACGCGGACTAAAGCACATACACCTGACTTAATAATTGGAGATCCTGAAGCAGGTGTCAGAACTAGAACTGCAACATCAAATGAATGTCTCTATCATTCCTTTCTATCTCAGACTGAACCAAAGAAAGTGGAAGAAGCTCTTCAGGATGCTGATCGGGTACAAGCAATGCATGAAGAGTTAAATGAATTTGAAAGAAATAAAGTCTGGACCCTAGTGCCAATACCAAAGAACAGATCCATTGTTGGCACAAAATGGGTGTTCAGAAACAAAAGTGACAGTGATGGCATAATTACAAGAAACAAAGCAAGGTTGGTTGCTAAAGGTTACTCTCAACAGAAGGGTATTTATTATAATGAAACATTTGCACCAGTTGCTAGATTGGAAGCCATAAAAAACTTTTTGGTTTATGTTGCTCACAAGAAGTTTAAAGTTTTTCAAATGGATATAAAAAGTACTTTTTTCAATGGAGAATTGGAAGAAGAGGTATGTGTTGAACAACCTCCAGGATTTGTAGATCCAAAATTTCCAAATCATGTCTACAAACTTGACAAAGCACCTTATGGCCTTAAGCAAGGTCCAAGAGCATGGTATGAGACTCTAGCTCAATTCCTTCTAGAAAGTGGATTCCACAGAGGCACAATTGATAAAATACTGTTCTACCTCAACCATGGAAAGGACTTACTTTTGGTATAGATATATGTTGATGATATCATCTTTGGTTCTACAAATGTCAAACTCTGTGAAAGGTTTGCAAAGCTAATACAGTTAAGATATCAAATGAGTATAATGGGAGAACTTAGGTATTTTCTAGGACTTCAAGTCAAGAAAAATGAAGAAGGTACTTTTATAAATCAATCCAAGTACACCAGAAATTTACTCAAGAAATTTGGAATGCAAGACTGTTCAACTGCATCCACTCCCATGGCTAGTGCAACCAAGTTAGATAAAGAAACTGGAGCACCAGTAGATATTACTAACTACAGAGGTATGATTGTCTCTTTATTCTATTTAACTGCAAGTAGACCTGATATCATGTATGCTACCTGTCTTTGTGCAAGATTTTGGCTGATCCAAGAGAACCTCATCTAATAGCTGTGAAATGAATTTTCAAGTACCTCCAGGGTACAGCTAATCTAGGATTGTGGTATCCTAGAGAATCAGATTTTAAGCTAATAGATTAATCAGATGCAGATTTTGCAGGATGCAAAATAGACGGGAAAAGCACTGGTGGAAGCTGCCAATTTCTTGGAGGCAGATTGGTTTCTTGGTTTAGCAAGAAACAGAAATCAATTTCCACATCAACTGCAGAAGCAGAATATATTGCTGCAGGAAGCTGTTGTGCACAGATCCTTTGGATGAAGAATCAGTTACTGGACTATGGGTTAGAATTTTCTAAAATACCCATTTACTGTGATAATCAAAGTGCTATTGCTCTAACAGGTAATCCAATTCAACACTCAATGACAAAGCACATCAGCATTATGTACCATTTCATAAGGGAACATGTGATGGAAGGTACAGTGGAATTGTATTTTGTTCCAACAGATCAATAACTAGCAGATATCTTCACCAAACCACTATGTGAAGCTACTTTTACAAGACTGGTAAATGAACTTGGAATGGTTTCAGGTTCTTTCTCAAAATCCGTTTAGTTTTTGTTCTCATGCCTCGGACTTTATGATCAGTGTTTACAGATTGTCTTATCACCATGTAATCTGTGCTTAAACTGTAATATATTAAATACTGATTATTATCTGATGTAATTATATATACTCTGATAGTGTTTTGAATGTTCTGTGACTATTCAATCCAATGAGGATTACTGTGCTAGATGCTGACCTAGTAGTCTTTATCATACTAGAAATCCCATGTTTGAATTAGTTATTTATGTGGAAATCAATTACACAAGCAAATTCTGATTTTGAGCTCAGTCAAATTTACTTTGTGTATCTTATTACTAAGTCATAAACTAGATTTTTGCTTCTTATCTGTCAAATTCTGATGTCAGTAAATCTTAAGGATGAACTACATGCTTGATAAGCCTCACTTATCTGAAGAAAAGAAAAGAAAAGAAATTGAAGTCAGGTACTCCTTTGAGATCTAGAGTAAATATGTGAAAGGGAAGACCCAAGTGCATTGCTGGTATTAAGTTATATGCATTAGAAAAGCAAATAAATTTTTTTTGGTGACTTTTCACATTCTCTGATTACTGGAGAAATACTCTGATCATAACATAAATTCTGATAGCAGTTGTGACTCACTTACACTGAAGTAAGTAAAAAGAATGTCAAAAGAAGCCATTGTAAAAAGAATGTCAAAAGATGCATAAAATGAGCACAAATAGTTGAGGTGGACTCTTGCATAAATTTATTCTATAGTAGTCTTCAAAACTAAAGACAAATTTTAAGCACTTTTCTTAGTTATGCCTTATTTTTAAGATATACTGAAGTTTATTAGACTTTAATCTTTATCTGAGCATTTACAAATGCACACACTCTCACTCCATATGAATGATGAAAATTATTGTGGTGATCAAGTTGTTTCTGATAAACAGTTAAGTATTATTTGCATAAATTCTGAGGACAAGTTATGATGAAAGTTCTGATTATTAAACTCTGAAAAACCAGTCAGCATTTATATGAAGAATCAAAGCAACAGACATTCACTTTTTGAGTACAGCAGCCATGTTCTGATGATCGTTAAATTCTGATAATAGTCAAGTTCTGATGCAAATCCTGATGGAAACTCTGATGCTTACGTGGCATTATATATTTACTTTACTTATTTGTGGTATTTAATGTAACGGTCATATTTATCATAAAAGTAATTAGGTGAGATAAAACAGTGATAATCATTTGGTTAGTGGGAAACGTGTTTGTCTTGAAAACTGCATGTGCACAATTATTACTGCTTATTTCTCGTGCCCACTAACTATTGTTTTGTGGTATTTCTTGTGCACTTTCAATTCAACAGTTGAGGAGCCAGCTCTTCAACAAATGATGAAAAGTCTGGGCTATGAAAAGTCTTTGGCAAAGCTGGGACAATTGAAGAGACCCCACATCGGGAGGGTGTGGAGTTTCTTCTTTGATTGTATTACTAAAGCTTTTGCCAACAAACGCTCAAACTTTGATGCTATACACATAATGAGTCAGCAAATCGGGTATGCTCTTTTGAATCAAACACATTTTGATTATGCAAGTGCTGTTTTAGGGTTTATTGGTAATAGGATGAAAGAAGATAGCAATATAGTCTATTTTGCTAGATTTTGTCAACTTATTTATACTTTTTGTTGTCCTGATTCACCACAAAACTGTACTGAGACAATTGACCCTTTTAAGTTACACAAAAGGGCTTTCACTGATTTATTATCTACTGATAATAAGAAGACTTCACTAAGACCCCTCTAAATTCCTCAATCTGTTAAACAAGTCTTAGTAAACTCTGATCCAAACACCTATGCTGCCATATATCCTGATGTATAACTATCTCAACCTCCATCAGCACCTACAACCACTACACAAACAACTCAAACTTCTCAACCACAACCACAACCTACCATCATAACATATTTCAAACCATCACAATCCTCTCACCCACAACCATCTACTACAACATCAAGATCCAAACCTTCAAGAGCAAAATCAGTTCCTAAATCTCTACCAAGGAGAAGAAGGATGATACTAAGGGAAGAGTTTGATGAAGAAGAGGAGCAAGTCCAGGTTCATGCATCAGAACCTGTGACAGTAGAAGCTGAAGGGTCAACCCATCAGAAAAAGACTGAAGCTGAGGGTTCAGATATTTTAAAGAGGAAAAGAACTCTAGGTTCTAATGCTGCTCAGGCAACTCATTCACTATCCAGGAGATCAAAGAAACAGAGAGAAGGAAGGATTTGGCACAACCTCATTCTGAGGATACTCAAGAAGCTGAGGAAGGGGATCAGGAATCTCTGCTCTCATCAGAACCTGTTGTAATTGAAGCTTTGCCATCCCCACCTCAAACTAAAGACACTGTTCCAGAAACAGTGATTACACCTCATGTCTCTCCAGTTAAAGAAATAACAGTTGAAGATTCAAGATTAAGTCCTGAAATTGACATCCACAGGCTGAACATTCCAACTGTGCTTTATCTGGAAGCTCCAACCGCAGCTCAACCATCTACTGTTAATTCTCCAATCTTACAGGTTGAGTTATCATATACTCAAATTCTGGATCTAGAACCTGAAGATCAGAATTTAGATGAAGCTACTACATTATCTCCTTCAGTTATACAAACTCTAGTGTTATCAGAAGATGAGGAGATGTTAGCAAGTTCTGGAGACAGTGCTCCAGTAAATGCTCCCATTCTTGGAAAGGAGGCATTGATTTAAAAGTTTGTTGAAAAAGAAGCTCCTGTTCCTTAGGAAGAAACTCACAGAGGGGTTGAGTGGACCAAGAAGTGGAATGAATCTGATTTCATTCCAAGCTCAAAAGTTCTGACTGAGCATATTACTAAAGCCGATGAGTTGTTAACAAACTCTGATTTCAAGATAAAACACAAAGTCATAGCTCTAAGTACTAAATATCTTCAAGGTCTACACTCCACAACTCATGAAAAAGTTGACAAACTTCTGGAAAAAGCTGATAAGATAGATATAGAGATCAAGCTAGACAAATAGAGGTTTATCAGACCTATACATGAGAAAGTTGAAGCTATTGAGAAGGTTCAAGAAAAGCAACAGGCCCAAATTACGGAGGTCCTGAAGAATTAAGCCTCTCAAAAGCTCAACTGAATGAAATTCAATCTTCAGTAGAACTTCTTCTCTCTCTCCTACTACCAGATGATGCCAAAAAGGGGGAGAAGGTAGTTAAGTCCAAATGCTCAACTAGTCAAATACTGAAGAAGAAGGATGATAAAGGTGATGACCAAGGAAACTCTGATAAGAGTAGACGTCAGAGTCAAGGTCAAGGAAAATCTTCAGAGAAAGTAATTTCTGATGTTTGCAAATCTTCTACATCGAAGAAGTCAAGTTCTGATGTTGTGCATGCTAAAAGTATGATGTCAAAATCTGAAATCCTGATTCACTCCAGATCTAAAGACTCTCAGAAGTTTTTACAAACTCTGAAGCTAAAGGGAAAGCAGACTACTGTCTACTACAAAGATCCTAAAATTGAGACACTTGATGAGGAAATTTCTAGAAGATTATTTCTCAAACATAATGCTGGAATGGATTTAGAGAATCTCAAGGAGGAAGAAGCTAAATTTGCAGCTAAGAAGACAAATCTTAAGTTTAAAGCTTCTGATGTAAAGAAACCTCCAAGGCCTAAGGCAAAAGACATTGTGATCAAGGAAAAGTCAAATTCTGAGGCTTCAAAGCCCAAGACAAGATCACAAGTTGAAGCTGATCCCAAAGATAAGGGGAAAGAAAAAATTGATGAACCAACAAAGCCACAGGAGATGAAGATTCCTCAAATCCTAATTTAACCTGTATGCAAACTGGTTCAAGTATTTGATGATGCTGCTGCAGTAGATGAAACTGTTCAAACTCTGAAGAGAAGGAAGATAACTGAAGAATCTAAAACAATCTCTGACACAGCTCAAGTTGTTCAAAATGAAGAACAGCAAGCTACATAAGAAACAACAAATCCTGATCAATTCATCAAGACATCAACCTATGATAGTGCTCAAGTTGATTTGAGGAAATTGAGATTTACTGATAAGAGAAAAATCCTGTGGAAGAATGTTAATCCATCAGATCCTAAGAAAAGCCGGCTACTATCTGATTTCATGACTATTGGATTGAAAGCCAGAGAAGCAAGAGATAGAGCTGGATTAGGTTCTGAAGAAGCCAAAATCAAGACAGGAGTTGAAGTGCTTACAAAAGATCCATTTTTATTTACTGACTAACCTCTTGAAGAAGTTACACAGAAACACCTTGACAAGGTTATATCTGTTCAAGTGGTACTAGATGCTCATGATAAGCATAATGTCAAAAAAATATGATTCTATTTCTTAAAGATGGAAGAACATATCAAATGTCAGAATCAGATGTGCTGAACAAATCTCTGAAAGAACTTCAATTCTTTCATTATCTTTTAGAGATAAAGTCTGAGATTACCAAGAGATGGTCAAATTTCATAATGAAGACCATAAAGGATAAAACAAGAATTTCTGGTTCAAGAATTACATAATTCGATCTAATATAGTTGAAGATGATGGAAGTGAAATTCCAATGAAGAAGGATTCTGCTAAACTTGAAGTGATTCTGAAAGAGAAATGTCTGTGCTACAATGAAGACTCTTCTCATCCAAGGGTGATCAGACTTGGTGATGGTTTATAAAGAAATCACATCTCAGCGCTTAGGACTGCAATCTACTAGATTGGAAGTCAAGATGAAGAATTGAAACAAGTCAAAGTTACACTAGTTCAAGTCCTAAGGAATAAAGAAGAGAAGATGATATCAAACTTTGTCAAGAATCACTTTGGATTCAGATTGACTCAGTAAGATTGGTTAAAGCTACCAGGACTGTAAGTTGTAGTTAGTTGTCTAATTAAACTCCCATTGCATTTGTACTTAAATGTTTTTGACATCATCAAATCTATTAACTTGTATATTTTTCATAATTTACAAGTTGGGGGAGATTGTTAGATATATTTGAGATGTCATGTCTAATCTAATTTGTGTTTAGTTTTCAGAACTTAACAACATGACTTATCAGGACTTACTGAAATAAGAACTTACTGAAGTCAGAACTTAATATCAGAACTTAAGGCGTCAGAAGATATATATCAGGACTTAAGTGCGGGAAGACTTCAGATAAAGAATGCGGCTGATTTACAGGATAAGATCTGGTCTAAAACAAAAGAAGGTATGCATGAAGAGTTAGAGGACTAGAAGACTTGTAGAAGATATCTGATTGATATAGTTTAGGAGACAGAATTATATTCTATATCAATTAGAAGATATCTTGTAACTGTGTACTATATAAATACAGCTTAGGGTTTACACTATATGTGTTATACAATCAAATCGATTTCAACACAAGTATGTAACAAAGATCAAGTATATTCAAATAAACTCTGTTAATAATAGAACTGTTGTTCTCTCTCAGTGATGAACAATATCACTAAGAGCTACTAGGTTACAATGAATTATGTTCTCGTGAATGATAACACATATAGTGTAAACCCTAAGCTGTGTTTATATAGTACACAGTTACAAGATATCTTTTAATTGATATAGAATATAATTATGTCTCCTAAAATATATCAATCAGATATCTTCTACAAGTTTTCTAGTCCTCTAACTCTTCATACATATCTTCTTTTGTTTTAGTCTAGATCTTCTCCTGTAAATCAACCGCATTCCTTATCTGAAGTCTTTTCGCACTTAAGTCCTGATATATATCTTCTGACGCCTTAAGTTCTGATATTAAGTTCTGACTTCAGTAAGTCTTGATTTCAGTACGTCCTGATAAGTGCTGTTGTTAAGTTCTGAAAATTAAACACAAATCAGATTAGACATGTCATCTCAAAGAGATCAAACAAGAAATATGCTATGGTTATAGTGGATCAGTTCATAAGATACACTTGGGTGTATTTCTTGCACAAGAAGAATGAAACTGCATCTACTCTAACTGATCATGTCAGACAGCTGGATAAGTTAGTCAAAGATTCTGTTAAAATAATAAGAAGTGATAATGGCACTGAGTTCAAGAATTCAATCATGGAAGAGTTCTGCAAAGAGCAAGAAATAAAGCAGGAATTTTCTGCACCTGGAACTCCACAGCAGAATGGAGTTGTAGAAAGAAAGAACAAGACTCTTATTGAAGTTGCATGAACTATGCTTGATGAAGCAAAGCTACCAACCTAATTTTGGGCTGAAGCTGTGCAGACTGCTTGTTTTACACATAATGCTACACTCATAAACAAGTCTGGAAAAACACCATATGAGATGGTGAAGAAAAAGAAGCCAAATCTGAAATACTTTCATGTATTTGGATGCAAGTGTTTTGTTCTTAAAACTCATCCTGAATAGCTGTCAAAATTTGATCTAAAAGCTGATGAAGGAATTTTTGTTGGATATTCACTTTCCACAAAAGCCTTCAGAGTCTACAATTTAAGAACAAGGGTTGTCATGGAATTTATCAATGTATCTTTTGATGATAAAAAGATTACTGGACTTGAAGATTTCAATGATCATGATCAGCTGAGATTTGAAAATGAAGATGTAAATTTTGATTCTGTAAATTCTGATGACCTAAATCCTGGTCCTGTAAGTTTTGACGGGTTAAATTCTAATGTCATTAAAACTATGGTAACTGCTCCAAAGGAAAATGCACCTGTTCAGGGGGAGCAAGCTGATGATCATACCACATCTCAAGACTCTCAAGAAGCATCAGAACCAGTCACTGGCTCTTCAAGTTCTGATTCATCATGTTCTGATGAGCCAAATTCTAACAATTCTGGAAACTCTAATTCTTCAAATCCTGAAGGATCCAACTCAAATTCTGGAATCTTAGAGAGCATAACTTCAAGTGGAGCATCAGAAAATATTGATGGAGATAACATGGATCATGTGGGATGATCCAGTTCTAGAGATCAACTTCTGTTGTGAATATGTTGTGCACTTGATGAGTACCTAAACAAAACATCTAAGTAGATTTTACTTAGTGAAATAATGTAGCACTCGACGGATAAGAATTATAGTCCTGACGGATAACTCATTTTAGTCCCGACGGATGAGTAACTTATTATCCATCGAGTGAGTAGCTTATGTAATAATGAGTTTGTAGCACAGTGTTGTATACACCTTTGTATAGAATCTGTAGTAGTATATAAGTCATGTTGACTTTAACTAGATATGCAGAATAGGTTGATTAACTGTACATAAGCAATGTCTTGTAATTCTGTATAAGTGAAATAAAGTCAAGTGCCAAAATAGCTATCAACGGATGCTTAACAAAGCTTCGACGGATGATCAAATGAATTTCAACGGATGTTTAAAATAGCAGTCGACGGATGATCTGAAAGTCGACGGATGATAATATTAAAATTCAAACATCAGTTGAACAGTGAAAGCTGACACACAGCCATCGAGATGGATACAAACACACTGTGGAAGCCCATTAACTGGGTAATAGAGGATGAAAAGCAGCAAAGATCAAGACTGTTAGATTTTATATTTATTCAGTTCTTTTGACTTTGTAATCTTGGTAATATATAAACCAAGAGAGTAGCAAATAGAAAAATAACTAAGAGAGCTAAGAAACAAATACAGAGAAATCTTTGTAAGCACTACCTTTAGCATTTCCTGTGTTCTTAGTAGTTCTATTTTGTATAAGCAGCTGTGAGCATTTCTGCACACAGAGTTCTCTCGATATATTAAATATATCTCTGGTGGAATTGTTTAAATCCACCAGAAAGTTTTAAAGACTCTTGTTTTTAATTACTCTTGTTTTGATTCATTAAAGTTTATATTCCGTATTGTGCTAATCAAAACAAATATATCTATAATCGAGTTGAACATTTTTATCTTAAAGAAAAAGTTCAAGAATTCCATTCAACCCCCCTTCTGTAATTCTTGCTATATTGCTAAGGGACTAACAATTGGTATCAGAGCAAGCTCTTAATCTACAAAGAGTTTAAAGTTCAAAACAATTCAGCAAGATGAACATGAAAGATGTTGGAGTCAAGATTCCTTTTCTTGATAAAGTTAATTACCATCATTGGAAGGTAAAGATGCATCTTCATATGCTTTCTCAAGATGAGGCCTATGTGGACTGCATAGAAAGAGGCCCTCATGTTCCAATGAGAGCTGCAACAGGAAATGAACCATCAGTTCCAAAGCCAAGGCATGAATGGTCTGATCCTGATCTTGAACAAGTCAGGAAAGATAAAAAGGCCATGAACATTCTGTTCAATGGTGTTGATGCAGATATGTTTGATAACATCATCAACTGCAAGACTGCCAAGGAAGTTTGGGACACAATACAGATAATCTGTGATGGTACTGAGTAAGTAAGAGAAAATAAAATACAGCTCCTGATTCAGCAATATGAGCATTTTCACAATGAAGAAAGTGAGTCACTCACTGACATTTTTAGTAGATTCCAAAAGCTACTAAATGCTCTTAAATTGCATGGAAGAGTCTATCAGACTAAAGACTCCAATCTGAAATTTCTCAGATCTCTTCCAAAGGAATGGAAACCAATGACAGTCTCATTGAGAAACTCACAAGATTATAATGAGTTTACTTTGGAGAGACTGTATGGCATTCTGAAGACCTATGAGCTTGAAATAGAGCAGGATGAAAGAATGGAGAGAGGAAAGAAGAAAGGAGGATCCATTGCACTAGTGGCTGAACTGGAAAAGGAGAAGGAAGTGAAGATGGAAGCTGTGGAATCAACTTCAAAGGCCTGTGAAAGCAAGGGTAAGGGGCTAGCTGCAGAAAGTGAAGATTCTTTGAGTCAAGATGACATGGAGGACATTGATGAGCACCTAGCATTCCTTTCAAGAAGATTTTCCAAGCTCAAGTTCAAGAAGAACTTTGGAGCTGCCAAGCCAAATAGAAACATGGTGGATAAATCAAAATTCAAGTGTTTCAAATGTGGCTTGGCAGGGCATTTTGCAAATGAGTGTAGAAAGTCAGATTCCAGTAAGAAAAGATTTGAGTCTGTGGATTATAAGCAAAAATATTTTGATTTACTCAAACAGAAGGAAAGGGCTTTTATTACACAAGAGAATGACTGGGCTGCTGATGGTTTGGATGAAGATGAGGATGTCAGCTATGTCAATCTAGCCCTTATGGCCAAGTCGGATGAAACAGAGACAAGTTCCTCAAGCAATCAGGGAAACAGAAGGAATCTTTGGTACTTGGATAGTGGTTGTTCAAGACACATGACTGGTGATTCTACCCTGCTCACAGAGTTTGAAGAGAGAGCTGGCCCAAGTATCACTTTTGGAGATGACAGCAAAGGTTATACTGTGGGATATGGCTTGATTTCAAAGGACAATGTCATCATTGAAGAAGTTGCCTTAGTGGATGGTCTCAAACACAATCTGTTGAGTATCAGCCAGCTTTGTGATAAAGGCAACTCAGTAACCTTCAACAAAGAAACCTGTGTTGTGATTAATAATCAAAACAACAAAGTGGTTCTCACTGGTGTGAGAAGAGGTAATGTGTATCTAACTGACTTCAACTCAACTAAAGCAGAATCTGTAACTTGTCTTCTCAGTAAAGCAAGTCAAGATGAAAGTTGGCTATGGCACAAGAAGCTATCCCATTTGAACTTCAAGATCATGAATGAGCTGGTAAAGAAAGAGCTGGTTAGAGGCATTCCTCTGGTGGAGTTTACAAAGGATGGACTGTGTGATGCCTGCCAAAAAGGGAAGCAAATTAAAGCATCATTAAAGAAGAAACTTGATTCAGCAATTGAAGAACCTCTGCAACTACTTCACATGGATTTGTTTGGACCAGTCAATGTATTGTCAATCTCAAAGAAAAGATTTTGCCTAGTAATTGTAGATGATTTCTCAAAGTTTTCTTGGACCTATTTCCTAAAGTCCAAAGATGAAGCTAGTGAAATCATCATCAATCACATAAGGCAAGTTAACAATCATCCTGATTTCAAAGTTAGAAGAATCAGGAGTGACAATGGAACTAAGTTCAAGAACTATGTCATGAGAGCATTCTGTGAGGAAAATGGGATCCTGCTTCAGTTTTCAGCAGCAAGGACTCCACAACAGAATGGAGTAGTGGATAGAAAGAATAGATCTCTTATTGAAGCTGCAAGGACAATGCTTGAAGAATCAAAATTACCAACATATTTCTGGGCTGAAGCTGTCAACACTGCATGCTACACTCAGAACATCTCTCCGATTAATCAAGCAAAATGCAAGACACCTTATCAATTGTTCAAGAACAAGAAGCCAACTCTGAACTTTCTTCATGTCTTTGGCTGTAAATGCTATATTCTGAGAAATCAAACTGATCAAAATGGGAAGTTTGATGCTAAAGCAGATGAAGGAATTTTTGTTGGATATGCTGTTGGTAAAGCATATAGAGTCTACAATCTAAGAACCAACATTGTTGTTGAATCTATACATGTTGTGTTTGATGATAAAAAGATTGAAGGACTAAAAGATGGAGATTACCATGAGAGCCTCAAATTCGATAATGTTGAGATGGTCAGTGATGAAAGTGATGATGAGAGTGATCAAGAAATAGTGTCTAAGGATAATGCAGACAAATTTACTACAAATGAAGCAAAAAACTCAACATCTGTCGAGTTACATAATGCTTCATCCGTCGGAAGGCAATCTGTATTATCCGTCGGAAGACAACCTGCCTCATCCGTCGGTACTCAAAATTCACCATCCGTCGGGTTATCAAAAGGAGCAGGAAGTCAAGGCAGATCACCCATAGAAAGCACCCCAATCTCAAATCAAAGATCCACAAACTCAGGGGGAGTTTCTAGAAATCAAAACTCAATCACACATAAAGACAATATTGAGGTCTCTTCATCTAGGGCTAATCTACCTCAACCAAGAAAATGGACAAAAGATCACCCCTTTGAACTGATTATTAGTGATGTTTCTTCCAGAGTTCAAACCAGGAGAGCAACTCGAGAAGAATGTCTATACAACAGCTTCCTGTCTAAGGAAGAACCAAAGAAGGTAGAAGAGGCCTTATCAGACCCTGATTGGATTTTATCTATGTAAGAGGAGCTAAACCAATTTGAAAGGAATAAAGTATGGAAGCTGGTACCCAAGCCTAAAGAAAAGAATCTAATAGACACCAAATGGGTATTCAGAAACAAGATGGATGAAAATGGCATAGTAGTAAGGAACAAAGCAAGATTGGTTGCTAAAGGCTATTGTCAGCAAGAAGGGATAGATTTTGATGAAACATTTGCTCCTGTTGCAAGACTTGAAGCCATCAGAATCTTCTTAGCCTATGCAGCCCATGCCAATTTCAAGGTCTATCAAATGGATGTCAAAAGTGCCTTTCTGAATGGAGATTTGGAGGAAGAAGTGTATGTAAGTCAACCTTCTGGCTTTGAAGATCCAAATTTCCCAGAGTATGTCTATTATCTACTGAAAGCACTTTATGGACTGAAGCAAGCACCTAGAGCCTGGTATGACACTTTATCAAAGTTCCTTTTGGAAAATCACTTCACAAGAGGTACTGTAGATAAAACTTTATTTTTCAGAAATGTGAATGGCTCTAGCATACTTGTTCAAATTTATGTAGATGATATTATTTTTGGCTCTACAGATGAGAAACTTTGTAAAAAGTTTGCCAAACTGATGCAAAGCAAGTATGAAATGAGTATGATGGGAGAACTAACTTACTTTCTTGGTTTACAAGTTAAGAAAGTTAGTGATGGAATATTCATTAGTCAAACTAAATATATTTTTGATCTTTTAAAGAAGTTTGATCTAATGGATTGCACATTTGCAAAAACTCCCATGGCCACTGCAACTAAGCTTGAACTAAACACTACTGGAAAGACTGTGGATATTTAAAGTTATAGAGGCATGGTTGGCTCACTTCTGTACTTAACAGCCAGTAGGCCAGATATAATGTTTGCTACATGTTTGTGTGCTAGATTTCAGGCTGATCCTAGATAGTCTCATTTGATAGCTATTAAAAGAATTTTTAGATATCTCAAAGGAACACCAAACCTTGACATTTGGTATCCTAGAGATTCTGATTTTGATCTAACTGGTTATTCAGATGCAGATTATGCAGGTTGCAGAATTGATAGAAAAAGCACAACAGGAACCTGTCAATTTTTAGGAGACAAGCTTGTGTCCTGGTTCAGTAAAAAGCAAAATTCAGTTTCTACTTCTACAGCTGAAGCTGAATATATTGCTGCTCGCAGTTGCTGTGCACAGATTTTATGGATGAAAAATCAATTGCTAGACTATGGTTTGCAAGTTGAAAGGATTCCTATTTTCTGTGACAACACAAGTGCAATTGCCATCACTGAAAATCCAGTGCAACATTCAAGGACAAAGCATATAGACATCAAGTACCATTTCATAAGGGAACATATAATGAATGGTACTGTAGAGTTACATTTTGTTCCAAGTCAGAAGCAACTTGCAGATATTTTTACCAAGCCACTGGATGAATCCATCTTTTCTAGGTTGGTAAGTGAGTTAGGTATGCTTAATTACTCTTGAATTTATCTGAATTATTCTTGCAAGTTGAAAAGAAGCCAGAAATTTAGTTGATTTTTGGTCTTGGATGAAATTTTGGCTAAGTCAAAATTTGTATCTCGACGGATGACCATTATCCATCGGGTTGAGTCATCCGTCGATATACAAATTGTAAATAAAAATCAATTACTTTTCTGGAATATTTTAAAGCTCGACGGATAACATCTTATCCTCATCCGTCGAAGTGTCTAAATCTTAACCGTTAATTCCCTGAACATTATCCATCGAGTATACTTACATTTTGTAAGCATTACACGATGGATAATGGGTGGAATTTTTAAAGTTTATTTTAAAATGGTTATTTTAGGCAATTTCTATTGGGTAATTTACTTCTCTTTATTATTTTTATCCGTTGATTTTGAGTAGAGTATAAAAGCTTATTTCATTCTAATCATTGTCTTTTATCATTCTCAAATTCAACTGTGTTATTTCATTCTCTCTCAAGCAAAAAATCCTCTTTCTCTTCAAGCATCTCTTCTCTAACAATGGCACCCGTAGTAAAGATCATGTCACAGACTGGGTTCATCTATGAGAAGAACAACTTCACTGCCTTGGTCAATAAGGGGATTCAGCAATCTGAAGACTATCATAAGATAATGGACTTCGTGAAGAACTGCAAGTTAAGTTTTGCTATGCTGGAATCACCCACAATCTATTGTGAAGTTGTTGAGGAGATGTGGACAACAGCAATCTACAACTCTACTGAAAAAACCATCACTCTGACCATCAAAGGTAATGTTTTCTGTATCAATAGTGATGTAATAAAAGCATGTTTCAAGATTCCTGATGATAATGTTACTGCACCACACACTGACACTGATATTGTCAATATGCTAAGTTCCATTCATTATGCACTTCCTACTGCAAAACTAAGTGAAATTAAAAGACTAGGTCTTAGAAAGGAATGGAGTTACTTGTGTGATGTAGTAACTAAGGTCTTTTCTAGAAAAATCAGTAATTTTGATTCTATGAACATTTCCATGCTTAACATGCTATACATGCTAGTTACAGACAAATATTACAATTTTAGTGACCTGGTTGTGTATGAGTTAGGTTTTAAACTAGGTGACTTAGCCAAAAGAGGAAAGAATATTTACTATGCTAGATTTTTTATGCTTTTGGCTAACCATCTTTGTGAAGAGATTGTACTTGAGAACCCAACCAACAAATTAGCTTGTTGGGTTCAAGAGAGAAGAATCATTGCAGATTTGAACAGAGCTAACCACCACAGGGATGTGCCAATGTTCTATTTTCCTGTAATGCTGACACCTCAGGTAAGTGAGGTAAGTTCATCTACACCCTCAACTATTCCAATCCCTTCTATTTCTTTGACATCAGGCATAGCTATGGCAACTGTGACAATGACCAAACAGTTGCCTACCAAAGCTGCCAAAACAACTGCAATTCTTAAATCCAAATCAAAGAAAACCCCCTCTGGTATCTCTCAAAAGGTACCAGTTGAAAAATCTACCAAAGCCAAAGATAGGAGTGTGAAGGAGGGTAAGATAGGTGAGGGAAGGGGTGAATATCAAAGAAACCCCAAGGATAAGGTTGGAGAGATGAGTGAATCCCAGCCTAGCCACACTGCAGTTTCCCAACAAATTGCAGTGCTTAAAAAGGACAGAAGCTCACCTCTAGCTGCATCATCCCAAAAGGATGTGGCTATTGAACAAAGCTCTCATCCAAGAGCACAGACCAAGAGGGTTAGGGACACAAGCTCACACCAAACTTACACTAGAAAGAAGAAATCCAAAACAACTGCGGATGCACAGGGCACACACTTAGTGCAAACTGGTGCTAAAGACACAGTCCCTGCACCTTCTCAAATTCAGATTGATGTGGCTCCAATAAATGTGGAGTCACAGCCAAAATCTCTCATTATAGAAGCCATTGAAACACAATACTCACCAACCAACTCACTGGAAGTGGACATGATAAACACTTCAATTCCTGATTCTCCTTCTTTAACTCTGTTGGGGAAGTCAAAATCCAGTGCAAGTGAGCATCATCTTTTAGATGATTTGTTGGCTCACTTGCCAATTCTTTCTGATTCTATTGTGACATCTGTGCCTCAAATAACTTCAATCAACACAGAGTCAACAATAGTTTCTCTTCCCACCTCATTCATTTCTACTCTCTCGATGGATATTGCTCATCCGTCGAGTGGTGATTGTGTCCCGACGGATAAGCTTAACAGCAGTTATCCGTCGGATAGCTTTACCACTCACCCGACGGATATCACTTATCCGTCGAGTGTCTCTGCACAACTTCAAACTTCAATAATTTCAAGTGCAGAAGATTTGGTGGTAATACAATCACTCTTAGGACTGAGAGAGGAGAGTGTATTGAGTGAGAGGATGGGTTGCTCCCAGGTAAAAGGAGAGGAAAAGAGTGAATCTCAGCAATCCATTCATTCAGGATTGGCAAAAGTGAGTGAGAGGAGTCCCACCTTAGTAGGTGAAGGTGATGGTGTGAGGGTGGGGAGCCAGGGTGAGACCCTGATACAACAAAAGAGAGAACATGAGAGAAAAGCAGGTACTGGAGAAATAAGGATGGAACCAGCCATTGCTAGTGAGTCAATGATTGTGGATGATGCTGAAAAGGAAAGACAATTTCAGCAACATTACAAAGCTGTAATTGATAACATTTCCTTGGATGCTGACACTTTTACTCACCCTGTTTCAGCCTATCAACTGTTGGCTGCTCAGGGCAATGTGGAGGCAGAGCATATTTTGCACTTAGTGCACACCACAGAATCTCTTCAAAGAGATAAAACTGCTGTAAACAGGATGCCTCCTCAAGCTGGAGAGCCATCTGAAGAATTTGGAGTAAATTCTGATGATGATGACTCTAGTTCTTTGCATGGAAGCATGAACTTAGGGGGAGCTGAAGGCCCAAGTTCTGCTTTAAGTTTACCTGAATGGGCATGGGCAAAGGACTTTACTCCAGGACAATTTGAGGTGTCTTTGGTAAAACAAGTAACAGCTATTCAGTAAGCCCTTCAGGAAGCTTCAGATGCTGGTACCAAGGCTGTTCTTAAAGCTCATCTAGACTCTTTGCACTTAATGAAGATCCAACACTCCAGACAGAATATCAGTGTGGATGAATTGAAAAAGGAGATAGCTGACTTAAAGACATACAACTCTGAGAAGCTGGATTCAATAATGCTATATGGTACCATGCATGATCTTTTACTAAGGTTGAGAAGAGAATCAGATTCTGACAAGAAGATAGCCAAGCTGGAGACCCGAGTCCAGGTTATTGAGAATTCAGTGGCTCTACTTCTTCAAAATCAACAGACTCAGACAAATCTTCTCATGCAACTGGCTAAAGCACAAGGCCTAACTCCTCCACTTGATGATAACAAAAAGGGGGAGAGAGAATCAAGTAAGGGGGAGAAAGGACCAACTGAGGGGGAGAACATTGTAGTTCAAATCAGCAAAGTAATTGTACCTTCAATTACTATCTCCAAGCCACCAGTTGCAGATGGTATAGATCTTATAAATGCAGCAGCAGCAAATTTGAAAGATGCTGATAAAGAAGAGTTGACTCTGATCAACTGGAAAAAGATTGATGAGGAAATACAGAAAAAGTTTCAATTAGTCAAGGAACCAGATCAGTCAGCCATCCATCACTCTCATGTCAAGCCAATCAATGTGAATGAGATGAGCATGAACTATCTGGAGAAAGGATAATCTTCCTGCATCAAGACTACAAAGGCTGAGATAATTCTTAAACCAAGGGCAAACTATCCAAAGTCATCTTTGAAGAACCCTATGGATACTGTGTATGAGACACCCAAGCCTGATGAAAAGAAGCTTCTGTCAAGATCTATTCTCCTCTACAAAGATCCAGCTGATTCAGCCTCAAGAAAGAGAATTGCAAAAATATTCAGAAATGGGAAAGAAATTTGTGTGGTAGCTGGACATCCACAATTTGTTCATGCAAAGGAAGAAGAAAAAGCCAGACTGAAGCAGGAAAAGAGGCAAGCTGCTCTAGATCCAAAGAAGTCTAAACAAAAGAAAGAACAGTTTGCTATCTTGACCAAGCTACAGGCTGTGAACTCTTCTCAACAAATTCTCTCTCAAGCTACTGAATCAAAGAAGAAGATTGAAGAACAGAAGAAATCTCCAAGAAAGAAAGAACTGGCTAAAAGAACAAAAAGAAAGTTGGATATTGTTAACAAGGAATTGGAAGATCAATTTCCAATGGAATCCACTAAAGCTGAAACTCAAGCATCAAAGCCCTCTGTGGTATTTGAAGATATAAGGGTGGTGGACCCCTACAGGAACATACATGGAGAGCCTATTGTGCCAAAGGATGAGCCAATAGAGTGGGATAAATTACCAATTCCTGACTTCAACTTGCCAATTCTCACCAAGCCAAGAAGGACAAAATCAAGGGCAGTCAAGAAAGTGAAGCTGTCACCTCTCAAATCCAAGGCAGTAGTCAAAGCTCAACCCAAGATCAACAAGGGAGACTACTTGTACTTGTGTGACATCAAAGAATTCTCAGACCTAAACCTTTATCTGGAGGAGCTGGATGAGGTAAGGGCAATTGATGCATACAGAAACCTACCTGAAAGGTTGGTATTCAAGTACAAAGGAGGAAGGGAGATTCAGTGGCCTCTTCACAGGATACTTCAAGAAAGCCAAGCTGTGTTGATCAAAGTCTATTCATCCTTCAAGAAAAACTTTGGGTTTAATGTAACTGCAAGAAGATTAGTATTGAAGAAGATTGAAGAGCTAAGGAGTGTTAGAGCCATAAGATGCACTACCCAAAACTCTTAACATCCCATACACAGGGAAAAGAGTGCATCTAAGGCCCTACTGGCTGATGGAATTCATGGATGACAAGGGTGTGAGAAGATTCTTCAGATTAGAAGACCAATTGAGTATCTCTAGCAATGAGACTCTCTTGGAAATGCAAGAAATGTTAGATCTCTCAGAATCTGATGAATTAGAATTCCACAGACAGCTCCAGAATCAAATTGAAGAAAACAACAGAAAGCTTGGAAGAAGATCCAGACCTTCAAGAAACTAGAAAAATCTGCTCAGGCTAGAGGAGCATCTTGAACTGACTGTGAGCCAAACCTTGTATATCTTGTTTAAATTGAAGCACTTTCAGTTTTATCTACTTATCTTTAAAGATATATATTTAGGATGTTTTGTTATCATCAAGTATCTCTTAATTTATGGCTACAATTCCCGTAGACATAAATTGGGCGAGATTGTTGTGAATATGTTGTGCACTTGATGAGTACCTAAACAAAATATCTAAGTAGATTTTACTTAGTGAAATAATGTAGCACTCGACGGATAAGAATTATAGTCCTGACAGATAACTCATTTTAGTCCCGATGGATGAGTAACTTATTATCCATCGAGTGAGTAGCTTATGTAATAATAAGTTTGTAGCACAGTGTTGTATACACCTTTGTATAGAATCTGTAGTAATATATAAGTCATGTTGACTTTAACTAGATATGCAGAATAGGTTGATTAACTGTACATAAGCAATGTCTTGTAATTCTGTATAAGTGAAATGAAGTCAAGTGCCAAAATAGCTATCAACGGATGCTTAACAAAGCTTCGACGGATGATCAAATGACTTTCAACGGATGTTTAAAATAGCAGTCGACGGATGATCAAGTAAGTCATCGACGGATGATCTGAAAGTCGACGGATGATAATATCAAGATTCAAACATCAGTTGAACAGTGAAAGCTGACACACAGCCGTCGAGATGGATACAAACACACTGTGGAAGCCCATTAACTGGGTAATAGAGGACGAAAAGCAGCAAAGATCAAGACTGTTAGATTTTATATTTATTCAATTCTTTTGACTTTGTAATCTTGGTAATATATAAACCAAGAGAGTAGGAAATAGAAAAATAACTAAGAGAGCTAAGAAACAAATACAGAGAAATCTTTGTAAGCACTATCTTTAGCATTTCCTGTGTTCTTAGTAGTTCTATTTTGTATAAGCAGCTGTGAGCATTTCTGCACACAGAGTTCTCTCGATATATTAAATATATCTCTGGTGGAATTGTTTAAATCCACCAGAAAGTTTTAAAGACTCTTGTTTTTAATTACTCTTGTTTTGATTCATTAAAGTTTATATTCCGCATTGTGCTAATCAAAACAAATATATCTATAATCGAGTTGAACATTTTTATCTTAAAGAAAAAGTTCAAGAATTCCATTCAACCCCCCTTCTGTAATTCTTGCTATATTGTTAAGGGACTAACAACTTCCATCCGCAAGGAAATTGACTAAATCATACACACCTGACTTAATAATTGGAGATCCTGAAGCAGGTGTCAGAACTAGAACAACAACAACAAATGAATATCTCTATCATTCCTTTCTATCTCAGACTGAACCAAAGAAAGTGGAAAAAGCTCTTTAAGATGCTGAATGGGTGCAAGCAATGCAGGAAGAGTTAAATGAATTTGAAAGAAATAAAGTCTGGACCCTAGTACCAAGACCAAATGACAAATCAATTGTTGGTACAAAATGGGTATTCAGAAATAAAACTGACAGTGATGGTATAATTACAAGAAACAAAGCAAGGCTAGTTGATAAAGGTTACTCTCAACAGAAGGGTATTGACTATGATGACAGATTTGCTCCAGTTACTAGATTGGAAGCCATAAGAATCTTTTTAGCTTATGCTGCTCACAAGAAGTTTAAAATCTTTCGTATGGATGTGAAAAGTGCTTTTCTCAATGGAAAATTGGAAGAAGAGGTATATGTTGAATAACCTCCAGCCTTTGTAAATCCAAAATTTCCAAATTATGTCTACAGGCTTGACAAAGCACTTTATGGCCTTAAACAAGCTCCTAGAGCATGGTGTGAGACTCTGGCTCAATTCCTTCTGAAAAGTGGATTTCACAGAGGCACAATTGACAAGATTTTATTCTACCTCAACCATGGAAATGACTTACTTTTGGTACATATATATGTTAATGATATCATCTTTGGCTCTACAAATACAAAACTTTGTGAGAGATTTTCCAAGGTAATGAAGTCAAGATATCAAATGAGTATGATTATTTTCTGGGAATTCAAGTCAAACAAACTGAAGAATGTACTTTTATCAGTCAATCCAAGTATACCAAAAATCTACTCAAGAAATTTGGAATGGAAGACAGTTCTACTGCATCAACTCTCATGGCCACTTCCACCAAGTTAGATAAAGATATTGGAGCATCAGTAGATATTACTAACTACAGAGTTATAATTGGCTCTTTACTCTATTTAACTGTAAGTAGACCAGATATCATGTATGCTACCTGTCTTTGTGCAAGATTTCAGGCTGATTCAAGAGAACCTCATCTAATAGTTGTGAAAAGAATTTTCAAGTATCTCAAGGGTATAGCCGATCTAGGATTATGGTATCCTAGGGAATCAGATTTTAAGCTAATAGGTTACTCAGATGCAGATTTTGCAGGATGCAAAACAGACAGGAAAAATACTAGTGGAAGCTGCCAATTTCTTGGAGGCAGATTGGTTTCTTGGTTTAGCAAGAAATAGAAATCTATTTCCATATCAACTGCAGAAGCAGAATATATTACTGCAGGAAGCTGTTGTGCACAGATTCTTTGGATGAAAAATCAGTTACTGGACTATGGGTTAGAATTTTCTAAAATACCCATTTACTGTGATAATCAAAGTGTTATTGCTATGAAAGGTAATCCAGTTCAACACTCAATGACAAAGCACATCAGCATTAGGTACCATTTCATAAGGGAACATGTGATGGAAGGTACAGTGCAATTATATTTTGTTCCAATAGATCAACAATTAGCAGATATCTTCACAAAACCACTATGTGAAGCTACTTTTACAAGACTAGTAAATGAACTTGGAATGGTTTCAGGTTCTTTCTCAAAATCTGTTTAGTTTTTGTTCTCATACATCAGACTTTATGATCAGTGTTTATAGATTTTCCTATCTCAATGTAATTTGTGCTTAAAGTGTAACATATTAAACACTACTTATTATCTGATGTGATTCTATAAACTCTGAAAGTGTTTTGCATGTTCTGTGACTATTCAATCCAATGAGGATTATCTTGTTAGATGCTGACTTAGTAGTCTTTAACAAACTATGTATCCCATGTTTGAATTAGTTATTTATGTGGAAATCAATAACACAAGCAAATTATGATTTTGATCTTAGTTAAATTTACTTTCTGTATCTTATTACTAAGTCACAAACTAAATTATTACTTCTTATTTGTCAAATTATGATGTTAGTAAATCTTAAGGATGAACTACATGCTTTATAAACCTCACTTATCTGAAGAAATAAAAAAAAATGAAATCAGGTACTCCTTTGAGGTCTAGAGTAAATATGTGAAAGGGAAGATCCAAGTGCATTATTGGTATTAAGTAATATGCATTGGACAAGCAAATCAATTTTTCTTGGTGACTTTTCACATTCTCTGATTATTGGAGAAATATTCTGATAACATCATTAATTCTGATGGCAGTTGTGTTAGGTCCCAATTTGTTTGTAGAAGGGGGGGTTGAATGCAAACAATACCGTTTAATCGAATAAAATGCGGAATAAAATTGTGAAACAAAATTCAAGTTAAATAAAACTTTTATTAAACTTGAAAGGTGTTACAACTACGGTATCGGTTACAAGGGATTAATCTCAAATCAATTATTACAAATCTAGAATAAATTCGACATGAACTTTTTCTATTTTTGTAATTAAAAGATCAAATGCTAAATGCGATTTGAGATTAAGTTCTAGGGATTTTAATCCGCTAGATTGATACACAAGAACAAGATAAGTATTTCTAGTTGATTGGATTTAACTTTACAATCTAGAAATTGATCTTGAAGTTGCAGATGAGATGAAATATTTTTCTGCTCCTTTTTCTTTTGTTCTTGAGTTTGTGTTCTGTTTGATTGCCAGTGAAATAATAGACTTCTGCTTCTTTTTATCAAACAGCCGAATGTAAACATGTACTGGCATGACAATCTCTTTGGCCAGCAAGACTTTCGGTATGACAAAATTTACAACTAGCAAGACAATTAAAATGAGCTAGCAAGACTTTCGGTATGACTATTGATTGTCATACCGATTGTCATATTAGTTCAAATAAATTGTCTTGTTGAATTAATAACATATTTTAATCTAAATAGAAATTCTAATAAGACAATTAAATGAATTGGCATGACTTTCGGTATGATTATCAATTGTCATACCGATTGTCATACTAGTTCAAATAAATTGTCTTGCTGAATTTAAGCAGATTTTAAACCAATTAAAATCTTGTAAATCCTTAATATTAATTCTAAATTAATTAATCAATTTAATTCAATTAATCAATAAATTAATCTTTGCAGATATAATTTATTTTCTTAATTAAATTATATGACTTAATTAATTAATAGAGAATTAATACTAACCCTGAGCAGCATCCATTCTTCTGACAATCTTCTGAAAGTCACTGAGACTTATGAATCAATTCCGCCACTTCAATGCTGACACTCGATGTACTGTCTGGTTCATGAGTGACTAACTTCCGTGACGTTTCTTCATGTCTTGACTTCGATATTCTGATTGAATCCTTGTAATAAATGATACCCTGACGAGATCTCTGTCACTTGATTAAATCCACGATCTTGATTTATATCACTGAGGCATGATCAAATTCTTGAACTTCTTCCAGTGAATCTTCAAGTCTGCAGATGAACAATGTTTCTTTATTCTTTGACAGATGTTACATTGTGAGATCTCTCTGATGATTGATCCACTATTTACTTATTACATTCTTATTTGAGTTGAGTTAAATACTCGAATAAACGAGTAGGCTATGACATATGCCTTTCAATCTCCCCCTATTTGCTTGTTAGACAATAACAACAAATACCTAGAGGATAACTCAACTAACAAATAAGAAAAAGATATAAACAGTAATGTAAAGTAAATAGCAGAAAAGTTCTGGATTATATTTAACATTTTCCAGATTCCAAATGAAATTTACAAGTGAATACAAGATAGATGTTCCTCTAGCCTGAACATATAACTACATTAGACTATCTTGATTCATAAAGCTCTAATCATATTACATTGAGTTTTAAGCTAATTGACTTCAGTTGTCTTCTCTTCTGACTTCACCTTCTTCTAAATCTTGAAGCAATTCCTTGTCAAAGACACGATCCTTTTCTGAAGTGAAGCTTGCTGGTCTGACTGGTTGAACTCCAACTGACTTCAGCTTATTCTTGAGTTGATTGTACCTTTTAACATTCTTTTCACAATAAGCTTGAATCAAGTCAGCAGCTTGAGTCTTCAACATGGATGAATATCCAGCAGTTCTCAAATGATGTTCCATCCAGACCAGATGCTTAGCTGAGTAGTCTTTAAGAGATTGTACATCTAGCTGACAGATTTGAAGACAATCAGACTTAAAGAATCTCACCTGATGAGGATTGTTGACCACTTGAGGACTGGCCCTGCTGGCAAACTCTTTAAGCCTTTCTCGAAGAACTTCATTCAATTCTGAGCTTCTTTTGACTTTGTTTAAAAGAACCCAAATCTCTGACAAAGAACGATTCTCAAATAGATGAAGTGACACCTTGAAAGATCCTTCACTCTGACAATATACAAAAATGCTCATCTCATTTAGGGATCTATCAAAAGCAGTTGTGATCCTTGAGACTTCAGTCTTGATAGCATTCATGTACATGTCATTGTTAGGATTTGAGATTTCCAGCTTGTCAAGAAGATGTAAGAACTGCCTATCATTGTTAGTGCTCAGCTGAGGCATATCAAGTACTCTCCTAGCTTCATCCCATTTTTCACCAATCTTTAGTCTGACATCTCTTCTCCTTTCTTGAGCCTTAATGTCATGAAGACGTTGCTTTTGAAGAGTTTCTGTTCTTTGAATGTCTTTTCTCATGTCAATGATCTGAGAGACCTTCTTGAGTTCAGCTTCTTTTCTTTTCATCTCTGACTGCTCCTTCTGAAATTCTTTCTCAAACATAGGATCCACTTGAGCTTCTTCTTCCCATTCTCCAAAATCACTTTCCTCTTCAGCTTCAAATAACCCATCTTTATCTTCCTGAACTGGTTCAGTGGGAATGTCAAAAATATCAAAGTCATCCTGTTCTCCACTGTAGTAGACATCATCAGCCTTTCCTTTGTTTCCAACAGAGGTATCTTTTTCTTTCCCTTTGGCACTACTCCCTTTCTTCTCCCCCTTAGTTGAGGGATCCTCTTCTGATCTTCCTTTGGAACCTCCATCACCTCCAGAGCCTGATCCTCCACCAGACGGTCCTTCAAAATAAGCTCTTTGTTCTTCATTAGGGCAATGAGAATTCTTGATCATGAAATATAGGTGCTTCATCCCTTCATTGAGATGTTCCATGCCCGTCTCTATCTTTAGAAATCTTGAGGAGTCCAGTGAATGATTCATCTCAACGAGGTCTTCAAGAGAAGTCATTCTTGTGTGTAGAGAGCAGAAGTTGGATATGTCATCAGCTGATAAAGTTGGAGTGTCCTGAATAGAATTGAGCTTTGGTATTACAGTGGTCTTTAGATCTGAGATGTCATTCCTTATGATTGCAAGCTGATTGTTGACAGAGGTGGAAGAAGAAGACCGTTCAACCACTTGTGCTTTGAATGCTTGAGCTTCAGCTTGGCTTTTAGCAAGTTCTTCTTTAGGGCAGCAATCTGAGCTAACAGGTTTACAGTATCAGTGTCTGTGTGTGCTCTCACCTGAATTTCACTCGTGTTTGGCTCACTCACCTCACGTGCATGTGTTTCTCTCAATATAATTGCTCATGAGGAGTCTTCCTGTTGCTGTTCTTCTGTACCTGCATTAAAAATCACCCTAGCCTCTTCAAGAGAGGTCAGTGGTGGTGCAATGGGAATTCGCGAGTCCCGATCCTCAGTCAATACTATCAAATCTTTTGGAATAGATGTCTGAATTGCTTCAGGGATAGATTGACCGAGTTGCCCTCCACTTTCTCCAGATAAATCTGCGAGTGGAGAATCCCATAAGGGAGCCAGAGGTGTTGGATCTGGGAGGGGAGAAAATGACTCTATTAAAGATGGCGGAGAGTCAGATTTTCCCTCTGAAGCATGTGACTGCTCTTCTGCCGTAACTATGGCAGGCACTGTAACCGACTCTACGTGCACTCCTCGCTGTGTGTCCTGAGTATGATCTGGGGAAGTGTATGGTTCCATTGTGAGTAATGGAATTGTGCTTGACTCAGTACAAGATGCCATGGCCCTATGGCGAATTTCAATAGATGCATCATGTTGAGAGAATGCCTCTAGTAACTGTTCATTGGCCATTTCAAAGTCCATGTCCTGTTGGGAGGACAAGGATGGGCTTTCAGATGCCTCAGAATATGTTCTTCTTTTCTTAGGAGGAGGCAGAGCTGAGGGTTCACTCATATTTAACAATGTACTACTTCCTAGTAATCTTCTGGGTAACATTTTAGACAGTGGGGGAAAGGTTGAGATAGAATGTGACTCTGTGTTTGGCTCTATGACCTGGGATTGAAGCTGTGGTTCTACAACTTCATGGTCAGCCCTATCAACCACTGGGGGTCTTTCAACAGAAGTAGGAAGAGAGTGAGAGTGAGGAATTACTACCTGTAATGGAAGAGCATCTGATGTTGGAGGAGCTTGGGTAGCTTGAACCACTGGAGGTTGAGGTTGCTATTCATGGCCGGGAAGATTGAAAATAGGTAAAGGAATATAAGTGGCCATGAAAGCAGATACAAGTACTGGAACTTGCATGAATTTGAAGGTTGTGTCTTGGCGAGTGTAAATCTTTTTGCTAATTGGAGGGGGTTCGGTTACTGCAGAGTTAGCAAAAAGGGCTTTGTGTTCAGGTGTGAGAAGATGATCTGCTATAGCATGAGAAAACGAGCATAGTAACATGATACCCTACGATTTGTAGAATGATCACGTAAAGCAGAAGTTAGACGTCTCAAGAGAATGGGAAAAAGTAGTTTGCCAAAAATTGATCCTTTGATTGAAAACAACCGCAAGACTAATATACTGCAGAGTGGAAGTGATGTTATGAAATTGGATTTTGTGCAGTTGGCAAACACTTTGGAAAGTGTATCGAAGAAAATATCCCATTCAGACAACCAAATTTGATTTAGAAAAGTTTGGTTAAAGTGATCACCACCTGATAGTGAATAGCATTGAAAACTTTGTGATACTCATTTTCAAGAGGATAACTTACAGAATTGTCTAGTGGAAATTTTAACGCACGATTGAACGACTTTGTTCATCAACTACATACTGTGTTTGGACGTGTGATTGAATGAAAAGATTTTGAATCATCGGCCACAGTAGAGGTGTGCAAATCAGTCTAAGTAGATCGACGTTTTTAAAATCACATGTGATTAATAGCAGAGCTAACAATCGAATGGTCATTTAAAATCTAATCCATGGCTTAATTTTTCAACATCACATTTTTCGGATTAAAAAAAATGATTATGCGACAATTTGGAAATTGGAGCCATTTAAATAATAATAAGACAACGCTTCAGAATTTAAGATATTAAGAAATTCGAATTAATTAAATTAATTTAAAAT